>NC_056523.1:60344183-60360381 GCF_019175285.1 Sceloporus undulatus
ATGATGATGATGATGATGATGATGATGATGATGATGATGATGATGATGATGATGATGATGATGATGATGATGATGTCGTCATAGGGGATTTGTTCTGCACAAATCTACACATGTTTGATTTGTACTGAAAACATCATATATACTAGAGCATACAGTGCTGGAAATAATTGCTTTCCTGCACAGGAGATGCTGTTTTCTGCACAAAACAACCATGTGCCATTTTTGCACAGAATACACCCCAAATTGTGAATAGCCCTTGCAAACCTCATAGCTTTCAAAGACTTTCCTACAGTGGGAAGAAAATTAATAAAATTACTCACTGTTTCCTTCAAGAAGAAATTTAGTGAAGAATTATATCCCTAGAATCTATGCACCACTTTAAATTAAAATAGTTCTCCAAGTCTAAGAGTAGTAGCAAACTGAACTAATTAGTACTTGTCACTAGGAATATGTGCCCACTGAAAGTGGTCTTCCCACTGCTCCAGTACTCCCATTGGCCATGTGTCCCAGGCAGCATCTGACTGGTTCCTTTAACTGCTACTCAGACCTTGGAGAAATGCTTTTACTTAAAATGGTGCAAGGCTGAATGCAGCCTTGGTTATACTACAGAAAAATAGTATGTAATGACTTTGTGCTACTGCTGCGGTGTAGCCAGAGATTTTTCAAAGTGTATGAGACAGAAATGAGGTGGGCAGAAGGATCTGAGCACCAGTCACTAGAAAAGAGATTTCTGAGGGGGATTATGGATAATGACAAGAATACTTCCTGTCACATACACGTCCTGCTGTACCTGCTCGCTGCCAGCAACAGCAACTGGAATCACTCCCTCTGAGACCAAAATGAGGGCCCAGCATCATTCACATGGCTGGACACCTTGTTCTGACCTCAGAGAGAGTGACTCACACCACCACCACCATCATCAGTGAGTGGCACAGGAGGATGCATTGTAAACAGCCACCTAGTGTCACTTCATAGGTCTCTGGATTTCCTGGGAAGATCAATAGCAAAAGGTGAGTTTTTAAAATCCAGGTCAAGAGTGGTGTACCATGGGTTTGGTGCTGAACTGGCCATATGTTATCAGACATATGAGTGGAAGACATGTTATTTGTGCCACGTGGACAGGCCCAAATAAGCAAATGAGTTTAAAATACAATATACAAAATACAACATTTTGCACATCCAAAATATTGTGTAAACTAAAAAACAGTGACTACAAGATAAATCTATACTGTGCAAATCATCTTACAATAATGATTTGCTGTTAATAAAGTCCAATGTGGCATGATTTCTCTACAAACCTATGGAGAAGCTGTCCACTTGAAACTCTTTCAAATATGTTTCTTTCAAAAGCCAAGATTGTAATTCTGTTTAACTCTGCTGGCCTACACTGCACCTTCCTATACCATCAAGGTTTCATCCACATCTGAGCCTAGTTTATTATCCTGGTTAGTTCACTCAAATTAGAGTAGAGCTCCCCAAGTAAGATATAATGGGAGGTCAAGAATGAAGCACCAAAGCCTCCAATGGGAGGAGGGAAGAACCTGGAAAATCACACTTTGACAAAAACTGCAATAATCCCACCCCAGTAAACTGAGAGGTGATTCTGGAAACTATAGTCCAAAAAAGCAACTTTTTCAGGATCTGGGAGAAATAATACAGAAAGCACAAGGTTGATGTTCATTCCTAGATCAATACATTTTTGAAGCCAGGTAAAAACCATTTGACCCAGACCGTTGTCAAATACATTTGCTTTTAAAACATACATATGCACACAAATAAAACAGGCAGTCTAATTGGGACCTATTTTACTCCAGCATCAGATTTGTAAACAGAGGAACATGAAAGGTTACCCAGCACTGAGATAAACAGAGTGTGTGCCTCCTCTCCCCCCATCTCCTTGGGCTCCAGAAATAGACTGCTTTCAATGAAAATACTGCAGAATGACTGTGGGGAAATGGAGTAAGTTGCATTAGAAGTCAGCAACAGACAACATAATGGAGGTGTTAAAAAGAATCCATTGAGTGCCCATGCACTTGTATGTACATTATATAATCACGTATTGCTTCTTTTGTGCTAGCACAAAATATAATCCTGATTAAGGCCAATTTCCTTGCTAAAAGCACAGCATATAAAACTGTTACACTTTCCATAGTGAAGATGTTGGGGTGGTTTAAAGCAGGCTCTCTTTTAGTTTCCTGGCTTTCTTTGGTGAGCCCATGTTTCATTATTGTAGCATGAGGTGGTGCTAATGGCACATTATAGCACTGCAATTAAGGTCTACAATCTGAGTGACAAATTAAGGGGTATTTTCATTCTCCTGTGCCCCATTTAAACAAAAACCATACACATAGTTATTTCTGACCCCTGTTGTCAAGTACAAATAATAAAATACTATCATAAAAACTAGTAGGTTTTCCCCGTTCCTTGCCAACATTTGTGCTTACAAAACAAATTGCAAATTTATTTATTTATTTATTGAAAGATCACTCACCTGCTCCCGAATGCCCTGTGGGTGACTGCATTTCTACTGCAGCAATTTGCTCTTCGATTAAGCCCCACTTGCTTTGCATTTGCTAATTGCTCATTAACATAATAGCATACCCAAGGTACACTCCTTTCAAGGATGACCCTACTGCAGGGATGGGCAGCTGCAGAGAAGGCAGGGACCATTACTCACCTCATAGCTGGTCATACTGGTGTACCTGACATGACTGGAAGTGACATGACATCACTTCCAAATTCATTTAAAACCAATTTCAGTCTTTTTTTAAATTTTATTTTTATTTTATTATTTTATTTTATTTTTACCTTTTTTGCATTTTAAAAGGGTTTAGGGGGCATGTGGTGGCACTTGGATGTTATGGGGGCAAACCTGCTACTTTTAAGGGTTGGAAAGTCCCCCAGTTTTGTTTTGATTTTCATTTGGGGGTTTCAAGGGGCAAGTTGGGGCCCACTTTGCCCATCCCTTCCCTGCTATAGGAGCCCTGATGTCACAGTGGTTAAATGCCAGTACTGCAGCCAGTATTGCAGCTACAAGATTGTGGGTTCGATCCTGGGGCTCCAGGGTTGATTCAGTCTTGCATCCTTCTGTAGGTTGCTAAAATGAGTATCCAGCTTATTGGGAGCAATTAGCTTACACTTTGTAAGCCACTTAGAGAGTACTGAGTTCTGTATTAAGCAGTATAGAAATGTAAAAACTATTATTATTGCTACTATTTGGGCCAACACAACACTATCTCCCTACTATTAACTACAATACCTTTCCCAACCAGGATGGAAAAGAGCTCTTGTGTGAGAAAAACTTGGTCAGGAAACTACATTATGAGTTAGGATGCTGCTATCACCCTGATACCCCCACGGTTCTGCTTCTGGTGCCTCAAGCTTTGTCTCACCAGCTCCAATGGGCATCAGCTATCACTGATGTGTATGTTTCTGCTGGCTGGATGACTGTTGCAATTGTGGGGGGGTGGGAAATGGGTAATAAATACATAACAGTGGAATTGTTGAACTAAGCCTGCCAGGTTTAAGAATCCAAGGTTTAGGGAACACATACTCAAATGTGTGTGTGTGTGTGTGTGTGTGTGTGTAAATAATACACGAACAACAATTTCCACAATAGGTTCCTGCTGTGTGAGAGGTAAATGGTCAGAGCACTGAATGCTTCAGCATGTAGGTCAGCCAGCACATACATTCTAATAATTTGCAAGAAAACCAGTAGGGAACCAATGAGAATTTGCTTGCTACTGTGAACACAGATATGTTTTATGTGTCCTCGTGGGCTATTTTTGTTGGTTTCTTTATATATAGGCACATCCAACCTGCTTTTCATTTTAAGAAAGTGACTGAGAAAGACAACTCTTTGAAAAACAATACTACAAACGGGGGGGGGGGGGATGAAATGAAACCTAACATATTCTCTTAGCTGCCCAAAAAAAGATTCAGACAAAAGGGCCTAGCCACTTGACCACTGGCCATATTCCAACACTGACTGAATCACATGTACTCATATTTTCATGGAACCACCCATCCCTGCACTATTGGATGACAATGGGTGAATTTCTAAAATGTTTCAGGATAGTGATCTTGCCTTTGAATGTGACCAAGGTTTCCTTCCTTCCTTCCTTCCTGTTACTGTTACTTTAAATGGCACATTGGCCACTCTGAGTAGCCGTTTCTGGAAACCATGCCTGTAACATTTATGGGGGCAAATCTGCTGTCCCTATTAGCCACAAGGGTTAAATACTTCCATTTACTCCCAATCCTAATATTTTCTGCTTTATCGGAATTGTTTTGCCTCATTAAATGGAACCATAGGAGATTCATATATGTACAGCTCAAAATATATTAACTTCTAGATGAGAACTAAATGAGAGACATTTTGGAATGATTCTCATGGATACTCATGGCACACATGTTGGATTTAATGCACTTCAGGCCTCAGCCCTGGAACCTATTAGCTCCAAAAACCTGTTCAAGGTGGGATACTTGAGCACTTTAACCAATGTGAAGGCCAAAGGAAATCAGGAGGAGGTTTGTCTGGTGCCAGAAAGAAGACACAGGTCTAATCTGCACTGCAGAAATAATGCAGTTTGACATAACTGGCATGGCTCAATTCTATGGAATCCTGGGATTTGCAGTTTGTTGTGGCATCAGAGCTCTGCCAAAGAAGGCTAAATATCTCAAAAAAACTACAGATCCCAGAATTCCCTAGGATTGAGCCATGGCAGTCAACTATATTGTTTTTACACTGCAGATTAGACCTAGATAGGTGCCAGATAACACTTCTTGGCCACCACTGAGAACAATCTTGCTTCTAGTCACTATCTGCTTCACGTCAACAGATAGCAAGCACACCATGGGCACAGTGTAGTTGATATGGGGCTATGTTAACTTTGAGATACTCTGGGCATGGAACCAGCACAGGGATGCCAGCATGGGCAAGATATGATCTCAGTGGCAGAACTATATTTTGAACTAAATGCAGCAAGAGTAATGCACCCAGAATATGGGTCAAGAGTATTTAGATGATTTGGTTGTCTTTTAACCAGCGTTATACCTTGACATTACTCACTTAGACATTTAACCCTGCCAAGATTGGGGGGGGGGGGAATAGATCAGAATAACTCTATTAATGATGTTTCTGGCAGCACAAGAAAGCTAAAAGCTTGTTACTATGGTTCTGTTCTCTAGTGGGAATTGCAAAATACTGTTTCAAATGGGGTAACTAAAAATAATCCAGAAGTTAATTTAAAATGGTTTGCTGTAAGGAAAAAAGAAACACCTGTTTTATAACTTTTTTTCTTCTGACCTATCATTAAGGAAGGGAAAGAAGAAAACAGTTACCACATGGAATTAACTAGGAAATGTCCTACCATCTGTACTTACTCTCAACCATTGTCTATACTTTAAATCATATAAGAATACAGTCTCTTAGTGAAATATAGGGCATACAAAGCCCCAGCTGACTTCAATAAATGGTTTAGTGTTCTTGGAACTAAGCTGTTCAGGCCCATAGATTGCAAAGTACATAACTGTATACAACAAAGTATTCCCCTTGTGAGTTAATGTGATTTAGTAGTTTGACTGTTGGACTAGGCAACCTGAAGGCACATACCAGCAATCCCCATTAACTAAAACTGAACAGCTTATGAACTTGTGTGTACACTTATCTACAGTCTCCAACTATTATTTAGGAATGATTCTGGCAATTAATAGAAGAACTCAAATTTATACAAACACACATGGAGAGATCAATAAAAACTCACAATGGTGAGTTTGGAGAATTAGGCTTTTTTGGCTCAAGACACAAACTTAAAGCTATAGGCGGGTTACAAACCGCCAAAAAATACGTATTGAATACGTATTAGGGTTAGGAAGGGGCGGTGCTTCCGCACCCCCCTAACCCTAATACGTAGTCAATGCGTACAAGATGGCGGCGCCCTTTCTACATGGGCGCCGCCATCTTTGCCTATCGGACGCACAGCGTCCAGACGCGTCGCGCCGCTGCTGAGCTTCTTTGGAGCTTCTTTTTTCGGTCCGCGCGGGAGTCGGGCCGTCTGAAGGCTCCGGCTCCCCCGCGGACCTTCTGGCGGCGGCGCCAGACCGCTGCAAAGCGGCGGTCTGTACCCCGCCATAGATTGGATTCCTTCCTTTTGACAGGAGGAGGTCATCTCTCCCCAAAGCTACTTTGGCAAACAAAAGAGGGACTAACACACAGGACAATTGGATCACCAGCAGAACTATCCATCACACAAGAAAGCCCTACCTGCTCATTTTGTAATGTTCTTCTCTGAAATTATCAAGACAGCTCCAAGGGGAAAAACTGACCCCTGCCTTGAACTTCATGCCATGTTTATATGCAAGTTTTCTCTGATGACAATGCATCAGGCAAGTCTACCATGTGTTCCAGCTCTAGGACCATTGGGCCACCTGGGACACAAGGCAGCAGCTCGCCAGGGTTTACATAAATTACTTTCCAGGTCTATGCGGAGATAGCAGGGACTGAACACAAGACATTTTACATGCAGAACACATATTCTACCTCTGAACTATACTTTCAGTGCTTTCCACCTCTTTCACTCAACTGCGTTTGGGTAGAATCCTATTGGTGACATACATTAGCATAATCCCCAGCTACACTAAAATATGTATTCTGGGGAATCCTGGGGAAAGAGGTATTCTGTACTTCCTTGCTCCATCTGTACAACACTTGGGTGGCTGAAAGGCACTGTTCTGCTTTGTCAGCCACTGATTGGTTGTGGGATCTGAGTCTTATGCTGCTGCCCTCATACAGCCAGGTTAAAAAAAAAATAGCCTTACACTGGGTGCAGTGTAACTCTGCATCCGGCAGAGTTGTTCAGGGTTGTGAGGGAGCTAACTCAGCTCCCTCCGGCCCCGAACCAGATCCTTGAACCTACTAAGGCCTGCTGTGACTGATTTAACAACTTCTTCGCGGATAAAATCTCTCGGATAAGCAAAGGTCTGGATGCCAGTATTAGAGCAGAATCCAGAGTAGAGGCATCCAGAGCTTCTGTGGACTTGGTTAAACTGGATCACTTTGAGTCTGTAAGTACCGAGGATGTGGACAGGATCCTTGGGAGTGTTAGGAAGACGACCTGCTCTCTCGATCCCTGTCCCTCATGGCTGGCGGCTCAGGGGGGACCGGTGGTAACTTCAATGTTACATCGGATCATTAATACATCTTTCAGGGATGGGCAATTTCCATCGAATCTAAAATTGGCCACTGTAAGACCTTTATTTAAAAAGCCCTCCCTTGATCCCCTGATGCACAAGAATTATTGGCCTGTATCGCTGTTGCCATTTTTGGGTAAGGTGATCGAGAGGGTGGTTGCGATCCAGCTCCAATCGATCCTGGATGAAACGGATTATCTAGACCCATTTCAAACCGGCTTTCGGGCGGGCTACGGGGTTGAGACTACCATGGTCGCCTTGGTCGATGACCTCCGTCTGGGCATTGACAGGGGAAGCGTGTCCCTGTTGGTGCTCTTGGACATCTCAGCGGCTTTCGATACCATAGACCATGGTATCCTTCTGGAGCGCCTGGCAGAGGTGGGAGTCGGGGGCACTGCGCTCCAGTGGTTCCGGTCCTACCTCTCTGGGAGGTTCCAGATGGTGCAGCTGGGAGACGTGTGCTCCGACAAGAGACCCCTAATATCTGGGGTCCCTCAAGGAGCCATTCTGTCTCCCATGCTCTTTAACATTTACATGAAACCGCTGGGAGAGATCATCCGGAGGCATGGGGCGCGGGGTTATCAGTACGCTGATGACACCCAAATAATTTTCTCTATGTCTCCGACTGATGCAGTGACCGGGGATGGCATCTCTCCTCTCGTGGCCTGTCTGGAGTCGGTAATGGGCTGGATGAGGGAAAACAGACTCAGCTTGAATCCAGAGAAAACGGAACTACTCGTGATAGGCTCTCCTGGCCCAGGGATGGCGGTGGTTCCACCTGTCCTGAACGGGATCACGCTTCCCATGAAGGACTCTGTACGCAGTCTGGGGGTGCTCCTTGACTCGTCACTCCACCTTACATCTCAGGTGGATGCGACGGTCAGGAGCACCTGTTATCAGCTTCGGCTGATACGCCAGCTGCGTCCCTACCTGAGCCAGGGGGACCTAGAAACAGTGGTTGGATTTCTGCAATGCGCTCTACATGGGGCAACCCTTGTACCATACCCGGAAGCTGCAATTAGTGCAAAATATGGCAGCAAGACTGGTCACTAACATACCTAGGACCAGTCATATAACACCGGTCTTAAAAGACCTACATTGGCTGCCTATTTGCTTCCGGGCGCAATACAAGGTGTTGGTTATAACCTATAAAGCCCTAAATGGCTTGGGCCCAGAGTACTTAAAGGACCGCCTCTCTCCTTACAATCCGCCCCGCACACTCAGGTCCACCGGGCAGCCTCTGTTAAGAGTTCCAGAGACTAGATTGGTTAATACCACCAGAAGGGCCTTTTCCACCTCGGCCCCTACCCTCTGGAACTCGCTGCCCATTGAGCTCCGTTCAGCAACCTCCCTGACCCAATTTAAGAAGGGGCTGAAAACGTTCTTCTTCAAGCAGGCTTGCCCCTGATTTTTTGCCCTGAGAGCCCCCTCTCCCCTCCCCTCTGTTAGTAGTTTGTGATTTGGCACAAGTTCTTTTATTGTTTTAATTGCATTGTTTTTAATCTGTATTGGCTGTATATTATTATTGTTGTTAACCGCCCTGATGTTTCGAAGGGTGGTATATAAATAAAGTTTTTATTATTTATTATTTATCTCTGTAATTGGTGTTGCCTGGTGTGGGTGGGGGGGTAGACTGCCCCACTGCCTTCCTCCCTCCCCCCGTGCCTTGCTCGCTTGTCTCCCCAGTGCCCACTGCTTGGGGAAGCAGTGCTGCAGCCTCCAGTGGATGACTGAGATCTGGCACGGCTGCTCAGACTAATGCTGGGTGAGGTAGATGTATAACTGTGGCTTTGGACAGCCATTTGAGGTCTCATGTGGCTGCTGGGAAAGTGAGAAAGAGACATGACACCCTTCTTTGCTTCTCCAGCTGCCGCACCAGCCCCACCAGATGTATGTACATCCCTCCTCTGGGTTATCATTTAGTGCAATCTATACACCCTGCACCCTTTTAGTGATGTCATTGGGTGCAGCGGCTCCTTCTTTCTGTAGTCCACAAGGACAGCCAGAAAATGTCTGGGTGCAACCCTGCAGCTGATCACTGGATATGAAGATGGTTTTGAGCTCCCTCTTCTCCCATTCATGTTGCAGGGAAAGCATCTTCTGCCCCCTAGACAACAGTGTAAGTATGCTGGCAGAAACTTATACTGTGACATCAGATCTAATGGATGTTGGCTTTTGGAAGTCTACCTGATTACCTTTTCAGCATGTGACACTATTAAGTTTATCACACGCCAGGGCTCCCGTCATGCTCCTGTCACCCAAACGTCACCAAACTGCGACGGGAGCCTCCTGGTGGAATCGCTCATGGCGCTACACTTCAGTTTTCATCATGGAAGCATCAGCGTAATTGTTAGAAAAAGGCCCCCTTTTTTCCCTCTCTCTTTTTCCCCCTAATATCTTTATTAGTATTATAACTACTTACAATAATATATGAAAACTTTTACATAATATTCCACATATATATGATATATCACATTATATCCCATTCTTTAACACTTTATCTAAATCTAATTCGTATTTCTTTTCACCATATACTTTTAGGGCCCTTTTTAAATACAGTAATGGATCAAATCGTTACTTTAAAAAGGGCCCTTTTCCTAACAATTACGAGAACACTTCCATGACGAAAATGGAAGAGTTCCTCTTCAATAGTGCTAGGTGTGATCCCACCAGGAGGCTCCTGTCACAGATTGGTGACGTTTGGGCGACAGGAGCATGATGGGAGCCCTTGCATGTGATAAACTCCTATGATGTCACATAACTCTCTATATTTATTCAGAAGTCTACAGATTTTAGTGAGACTAACTCTTACCTAAACATGTATAAGATTACAGCCCTAGTTTGTGCTAACTAACCAAAGTGACCACATTGCCCTATGCTTGAGCTAGCTGTATTATTTTCTGACCAAACTGGTCTCCAGAATCTGTCTTCCATGGATGGAAAGGTTTCACTCACCAGCGTTTCAATAATTCATATTTCAAGACAAATTATCATAGAACTTCACAAAAGAAAAAGAAGCAAGGCCCGGTATAGAATGGTGGTTTGCACCGGCCTGGGGCCAATTTTAGGGCTCAGGAGAGCAGAATATCTGCACTCTACCAAGCCCTACTGTGCTGTCCAGGTGCCATCATGGCTTGCCCCCATCCACACGGGGACCACCATGATGATGTACACATGGCACCGCATCCAAATAGCGCCATGCCATGCGTATGTTATCAGTGCATGCGAGGGCGCTAATGGCGCCCCGAGCACATCCCAGAAAGAACCCACTGGAAGTGGTTCTTTTTATTCCTTGTGGAGGCCACACCATTTGGTTGGTGTGGCATCCATCCAGGTTAAAAATGGATGGCTGCAGGCTACCCTTTCAGGGCAGCCTGTCCAGCCCCCAAGTGCATTTGAGCTTTAGTAGGGTCACCAGAGGTGGACTGTGATGACATCATCATGTGACCTTAGCATTCACATAACTGTAGGTTATTATATTTCTGTACTTGTCAAAGACCTTTATTTTTAAGAAGCTGACACATATGGCAGGGCAGTAGGAGACTTGTACAACACAATCAGTCAATAAAACTCTGAATTCAAAGTCAAGGTTTTGACTGTTAAAATCATATTCTCAATTCAAATCATTTTAGCTGCATCAGTAAAAGTATGGTGCCTAGATCAAGAGAGGTAATTGTGCCACTGGCGCGTTACAGACTGCCCAAAAGCGGGCGGTCTGCCGCCGCCATCATTAGCTATACCGAGAAGCCCTCGCGGCCAGACCACGAGGCTTCCCAGCGCAGCTAAAAAGAAGCGCTGGCACCTGAAAGTGGCACTGCGAGGCGCGCACTCGTGGCGTCACTTCTGCCGTGCAACGTCCGGACACTGTGCGTCTGAGACGTAAACATGGCAGCGCCCGTGTGGATGGGCGCTGCCATTTACTACGCGCTCCGCGCGTACTAGGGACAGGGCCAGTTAAGAAGGTAAGACCCTTCCTAACCCTAGCACGCCCCTTTCTAACCCTAGTACGCGCAGAGCGCATACTAAATGGCGGTCTGTAACACGCCATAGTATTCTGCTTTGGTCAGGCCCCACCTGAAATATTGTGTCCAGTTCTGGGCACCACAATTCAAAAAGGATGTTGAGAAACTGGAGTGTGCCCAAAGGAAGGCGACTAAAATGGTGAAGGGTCTGGAAACCATGCCCTATGAGGAACGATTTAGGGAGCTGAGGATGTTTAGCCTGGAGAAGAGAAGGTTAAGAGGTGATATGATAGCCCTGTTTAAATATTTGAAGGGATGTCATATTGAGGAGGGAGCAAGCTTATTTTCTGCTGCCCCAGAGAACAATGGATGCAAGCTTCAGGAAAAGAGATTCCACCTCTACATTAGGAGGAAGTTCCTGACAGCAAGGGCTGTTCAACAGTGGAACACACTCCCTTGGAGTGTGGTGGAATCTCCCTCCTTGGAAATCTTTAAACAGAGGCTGGATGGCCATCTGTCAGGTATGCTTTGATTGAGAGTTCCTGCGTGGCAGGGGGTTGGACTGAATGGCCCTTGTGGTCTCTTCCAACTTTACAATTCTATTATTCTATTATTCTATTATTTAAGAGTTTATGAGAATAGCCACAGTATTATTTATATTATTTTGCCATGTATACACAGGAAGCATACACTGAATTTTCACTGTGTTTTGTCATGTACGCTGCAGTTGTTGTTGTGCCCCTTAAGTCATTTCTGACTTATGCCAACCCTAAGGCAAACCTTAGTGGGGGCTGCCATTGCCATCTTCTGAGGCTGAGAGTGTATGACTTGCCCAAGGTCACTGCATTTACAATAGCTCTTGTTTAAAAAAATCTCTCTCTCTCTCTCTCTCTCAAATGACTAGAAGCATCAATGCAGAAGGAAGCTGTCTTCCCACATTTATTTTGCATTTCTCAGGGCCAAACTTCACATTATGCTCAGCATGTCATATGCAGCTGGTATTCCTCTCTCTTTTTTTCAGTTAATCCATTTTGATTTTCACTTGTCAAGGACAGTCAGGGGGGAAAATCCCATCAGGGTCAATCAGAAAATGATTAAGCATCTAAGAATGTAAGCATAGTCATGCTGGATCAGACCATGAACCTAACTAGTCAAGGTTTCTGTTTGCACAGTGCTCAAGCAGATGCCTATGATAAGGGACAAATGGCATATGAGCATGACAGCATTTTCATTTTTATGTTCTCCAGTAACTGGTATTGAGAGACATACTGCTTCTGATTCTGGTGGTAATACAGAGCCATTATTATTATTATTATTATTATTATTATTATTATTATTATTATGCTTTTTCCCAAAGGAATCAAAGGGGATTCCAACAGTATAAATAAAACATCAAACAATTAAAAATTACAGTTTAAAAAACTCAAGACCCCAACTCTCCCCGCAATCATAAAAACGGTGATTGACTCATAAAAAGAGATTAAACATCAAAGAATTTAAAACAATCCAATAGGAATACATTAAAAATTTCAGGCAGATTAGCGGAAAAAACTAATCTAGAGGAGGGGGGGGACAGGGGTGATAGTGTCAAACAATTTTGGTAACCACTTCTAAAAAAAGGTTAGAACCAACACCTTGTGCCTTACCCGGAAACTGATTGGCAGCCAGTGGAGAGATTTTAGAACCTGTGTAATATGGGCAGTTCTGGATGTGCCCGTGACCAACCTGGCTGCCATATTTTGTACCAATTGAAGTTTCCAAACTTGGTACAAGGGTAGCCCCACATAGAGCACGTTGCAGAAGTCGAGTCGAGATCTTATCAGTGCATGTACTGTTTCAAGGTCTCTCTGCTCCAGGAAGGGGCACAGCTGGCGTATCAACCGAAGCTGATAGCAAATTCTCCTGACCATCGCATCCACCTGAGCCATCACTTGAAGTGACGAGTCCAGGAGCATTCCCAAGCTGCGGACAGAGTCCTTTAGGGGAAGTGTGACCCTATCCAGAACTGACTGGCATAACTTCATTCCCGGATTAGGGGTCCCTATTACAAGTACCTCCATTTTACCTGGATTCAATTTGAGTTTGTTTTCTGTCATCCAGTCCATTACCACATTAGGACAAGGATTCAGAGGATAGGATCTCCCCACTGGACGGCCAGCCAAGATGGGCAAGGGTCGGGTGAGCACATCGTCTTGTTTGTTTGTTTGTTTGTAGTATGAAATTTATCAAGACAACAAAAAGTAACAATGTTACTAAAAGTATTTTTTAAATTGTTACTATAAGGACAACTAATTTTGTTGGGTCTTTAACGTTCCAGACTTTGCTTTTTTTTTTTACTTTTTTATTATTATAAACATGTAATATACATATTAGACATATATGTCTTTTTCATACTACCAAGGAGCTTGTCCACATCCTCAGTACTAACTGACTCAAATTGATCTAGAATAAGAGTATAGGCGGAGGTGCTGGATGCCTCTACTATCACCTCTGTCATAATGCCTTTGTCTGAGCAGTGGTTATTAAAAGCATCACAGCAGGCTTTTGTTGGTTCTAATAAGGAGGTCAGGGTGCGTGGCATTTGAGTCAAGCCCCTTATCACCCTAACAGCTCTGCAGGATGAGACTTCATAGACTCAATAGATGCAGAACTATTACTGAGTAACTAGTGACTATTGATCACTTTGTCCTTTGTTAATCTTTGGGTCCGAACAGACAGGCCAAAATAAAATTGTTTTGGGTCACTTTTGCAGGTATGCTGTTTAAATTACACATGCATTTTAAGAGGCTCAAAACTGCTCCAAAGTGTGGCTTTGGTGTGGCTTCTGGCCTTTTAGGACGCACACATTATTTAAACAGCATACCTCCAAAGTGACCCAAAGAAGCTTTATTTTGGCCTGTCTGTTCAGGCCCTTCCTAATCCTCACGTAAAGCAGCCCTAGTTGAGGACCATCATAATATCCTATGGTTAGGAATTCCATAGTTCAGCTGTGTGGTATGTGAAGAAATGCTTCTTTCATTTTGTATTGAACAATATGCCACACTTTATCTACCCACCATTCACTGGGCAAGTCCAGTTCTAATATTGTGAGAAGGCAGAATCTCACTATCTGCTTTCTCCACATTATGCATTACATCATGTATCATGTTCATCCCACTTGACTTCTTTTTTTTTAAGTCCATTTGATCCTGCTCTTTCAGCAGGGAAGGGACTGGCCAGTATGGGAGCACATCCTACATGGAGCAAGACATGGACAAATGGTGTGTGTGGTGGGGGGGGTGTCCAAAAATTTGGCTAGGTATTGTTGAAGCCAGGAGGTCTGTTGCTGAACCCAATGCCAAGACAGAGATTTCACACCTCTGAAATGGTGGCTCTCCGCTTCCAAAAATATTCAAAGTTCTGTAATTCCAAGTTCTGCCTTTTGCCTTAGAGTACAGGTAGGAATTGAGTGACCCTCCAGATCTCATGAAACTGAACTTCTCGACAGCCCTTGACAAAACTGAAGTCAAAGAATGCACAAAAAGTATACACTTCCTACAAAAGAGACAAAACTTCTCTTCCTAAGTATACAAAAGCTATCAAATATTAGAAGCATTGGGGAAAGCAGATTCTTGCAGTATATAATTTGTGGGCATTTCCTTTCCATATATTGCTTGCTTGCTTATTATTATTATTATTATTATTATTATTATTATTATATCCCATCCTTTTCCAAAACTGAGACTTTTCATACTCTTGCTTGGAGATCCACATCTGTGGGAAGGTACTCCGAGAAGCCAAAATGGAACTTCTGTTTGTGCCCTCCTTTGCCATAAGTGATCACCCTGCTCAGAAATATGCCCTATGGAATGTGACTAGCATTTATTCACAAATAAATGTGTACAGGATTGTAACTGAAACTTTTGAGCAGACATACATACAGCAGAATTGTACCATAACCACATAATCCTATGTGGCTACTCAGGAGCAAGCTCGACTGAATACAGGCGCTTACTCCCATGAGCATATACACAGGATTGTATTGTCAGTGTGTTCAAAGCACAGGATGATACAAATTTCTTCTCACTAAACCAAGGTAGATTTTCATTATTTATGCTTACAACAGAGGGGTTATGTGATGAGTGCTCTGACAAATCTAATGAATAGGCTAGAGGGACTTTGGGAATTTCTGTTATGTGTGATAATGACAGAGCCAAAATGCATCTCATTTTGCACATGGCTCCTAGAAAAACATGACAGCCTTATGTGGTGTGTGTGTGTGTGTGTGTGTGTGTGTGTTTAAAACTACTAGAAATGCTAAGTAGAATTTAGGTGTATAACCAAGAAAAATAAAGTGCCTCTGGGGAAAATAAATTGGAAAAAAGGGAAAGCAGTTGATCAGCACGGCCAATCCAAATAAGACTTATTTCCATAATCCTTTAATTAAAACTGAAATGATAGTATGAAATGTATCCAACAATATAGACATACAATCCAAAGCTGAACAGCATTCGTTCCCCATATATGCAGCCTACAACAATTTCCTAGTGAGATCCATATTTTTTTTAAAAAAACAACATCCTGACTTAAATTGTTGGGCATAAAGGAAAATAGATCATCTCTCGGAGGAGCCAAGGAGATTAAAGGAGGGACTTCAAAAGGCACATTAGTGCATTTCCTATGCTAAAGACAGCCAGTACCTGGCTCAAGAAAGATACAATAATTGTAGTTTGTCATTACTATAATGTTGCTCAGCTATGAATACTAGCTAAAAAGAGGTTTTTGGAAAGATACAAGCTTGATGTTTTTCAGAATGTGTTCTCTTTGGCAAGAGATTTGGATTCTTCATTAGAGAGAAGGAGGCAGCATTCTCAGACAACCAATGTGGAGAGATAAAGAGCAGACACATGGCTTATTCTTTGCCCCTAATTCAGTTGGCTTTTGTATGTTATAAGAGAGGTGCCATCTTGTCCTTTGACTCAGGAAGCAAGACATCTTGGGGCTATTTGGTGGGCTGGGAACTAAATCTTGAGTTTCAGTTTTGGAGGAATGAAAACCCTAGAAGG
>NC_056523.1:60360391-60473528 GCF_019175285.1 Sceloporus undulatus
GGGCTAAAATGGCACAATCTGTCAGATGATGATGAAGAGGAGGAGGAAGAGGAAGATCAGTGCAGAACAACAGTTGATATCACAGGATAGAGTGTGATACCAACATAAATAAATACAAATATAACAATAATATAAAAGATGATGATGATTATGATGATGATGATGATGATGATGATGATGATGATGATGATGATGATGATGTGGTATAAACTCTCACACTATAATACAGCCCATCATCCTAACCAACACTAGGGAGTGGTAACAATGCTTTAGGAACTTTACTTAAACGGAAAGGAGCAAATGCTTGTTTTTCCTCAGATGCCATCTAAGAGAATATTTCTCCTCACAAGAGCATCAACAAACACGATTTTAGAGAGAGGAGCAGCTCAATATATTTTGTTCCCTGATCTGAAGGACAAGACAGTTCCCCTTTCCCATGTTTAGAAGCCAACAACACTGCGAGTGGAATTTTAATTCAGCAGTAGTGATAGGACTGTGTCCTCCCCTATACTTCAAGACAGTAAAATCGTTTAGGAGTCAATCTTGCTGCTGCTCTCTTGTGCCAGCAACTGCATCATCATCATCATCATCATCATCATCATCATCATCATGTTTAGCTTGGAGAAGAGAAAGTTAAGTAATGGCATGATTAAATATTTGAAGGGATGTCATACTGAGGATGGAGCAAGCTTGCTGTCTGTTGATCCAGAAACTAGAACACAGAGCAATGGATTCAAGCTAGAGGAAAAGAGATTCCACCTAAACATTAGGAAGAATATGTAGCAAAATGGTGGGTGGGTGGTCTTCTTTTTCTGCTATCTTCTATCTTCCTTAGTATTATTGTCATTTCTAATGAGTCATGCCTTGGCTTGTTTTCTTAGAATCATTGAGTTGGAAGAGACCACAAGGGCCCTCCAGTCCAACTCCCTGCCATACAGAAATACACAATCAAAAGCACCCCGACAGATAGTCATCCAGCCTCTGTTTAAAAACCTCCAAAGAAGGAAACTCCACACTCCAGGGGAGTGTGTTCCAGTGTCGAACAGCTCTTACTGTCAGGAAGTTCCTCCTAATGTTTAGGTGGAATCTCTTTTCTTGTAGCTTGCATTCATTGTTCTGTGTCCTATTCTCTGGAGCAGTAGAAAAAAAGCTTGCTACCTCCTCAATATAACATCCCTTTCAATTTAAATAAAGCTATCATATCACCTCTTAACCTTCTCTTCTCCAGGCTAAACTTACTCAGATCCCTAAGTCTCTCCTCATAGTAGGGCATGGTTTCCAGACCTTTTACCATTTTGGTTTCTCTCCTTTGGACATGCTCCAGCTTCTTAACATCCTTTTTGAATTGTGGTACCCAAAACAGGACATAGAATTCCAGGTGAGGCCTGACCAATGCAGAATAGAGTGGCACTATTACTTCCCTTTGATCTAGACACTATACTTCTAGTGAGGCAGCCTAGAATCACAATGGCCTTTTTAGCTGCCGCATCACACTGTTGACTCATGTTCAACATGGTGTCCACTAGAACTCCTAGATACCTTTCACATGTAGTCTCGTTAAAGCAGGTGTCCCCCATCTTATGTGTATGCATTTCATTTTTTTGCCCTAACTGCAGTAGCTTACATTTCTCCATGCTGAACTTCATTTTGTTAGCTTTGGCCCAGCTTTCTAATCTATTCAGGGCATTTTGAATTTTGATCCTGTCCTCTGGGGTATTAGCTACTCCTCCTGGTTTGGTGTCATCTGCAAATTTGATAAGTATGCCCCCTATTCTTTCATCCAAGTCATTGATAAAGATGTTGAATAGCACTGGGCTCAGGACAGAACCCTGTGGGACCCCACTGGTCACTTCTCCCCAGGATGAAGAGTAGCCATTGCTGGGCATCGATAGGTCAACCAATTATTAATCCATTTAATAGTTGCATTGTCTAATCCACATTTTATTAGCTTGTTTGCAAGAATGTCATGTGGGACCTTGTCAAAAGCCTTACTGAAATCAAGATATGTAATATCCACATATCCCTTCATCTACCAAGCTGGTAATTTTATTTTAAAAAAGAGATCAGATTAGTCTGGCATGGCTTGTTTTTCAGAAACCCATATTGACTTTTTGTGATTATGACATTGCCTTCTAAATGTGCGCTGACTCTTTAATTATCTGCTCTAGAGTCTTTCCCAGTATTGATGTCAGACTAACTGGACAATAATTGTAGGGGTCCTCTTTTTTCCCTTTTCAAAAATGGGGACAACATTTGCCCTCCTCCAGTCTTTTGAAACTTCTCCTGTTCTCCAAGAGTTCTCAAAGATTATTGTCAATGGCTCTGAGATTACACTTTACGGTTCTTTTAATACCATTAGATGTAGTCCATCTAGATTAACCAGGTATTCCTGTACTATCTCTTTACTTATTCTGTGCTACATTTCCTCTATTGTGTCCTCTGCTCCATTTTCCTCAGTTTGAGCATCTTTTCCTTTTCTGAGAAGACTGAGGCAAAGAAGGTGTTGAGTAATTCTGCCTTGTCTTTATTCCCTGTTACCATTTTGTCATCTTCTCCACTCAGTGGCCCTACCATTTCCTTCTTCTCCTTTTTGCTGTGGACATTAAAAAAGGTATTTTTATTGTTTTTAACCTCTTCAGCAAGCCTGAGCTCATCCTGCAGTTTAGCTTTTCTGACTTTACCCCCACACAAGCTTGCTATTTGTTTGAATTCCTCTTTGGTGAGGAATTTGCTAGACCTTGAGGTTTTGGCTGAGTTTGACTTCCAACAAATGTCAGGATAGTTGAAATTGCCCGCCACTAGTACATCTCTCCTTACTGAGTGTGTAGTCATCTGTTCTAGATAGGCATCATCCAATTCCTCCTTCTGGCTTGGAGGTCTGTAGTAGACTCCCACAATAACATCTCTGTTGTTTCCCTCCCCCTTTAAATTTTATCCAGATGCTCTCCACCTGGCTTGCAGGATATAAGTCCTAGATCTCTTCACTGGTGTAAATATGCCTGACATACAATGTTATTCCTTTTCTGTATGGCCTATTTCTCTTGAAATAGAGACATCGAAGACCATAAGTCCTCTCCATTTGCTGCCTGTGTAAAGTTTTTTGCTTCCCACTGTTAGGTGCTTGCACTATTTGCCTTGTCCCCTCTATAACAGTTTCACTACTATCTCCAGCCCTTGATGAATTCTTTACATCTTTCCTAACCTAATCAGATGACAGACCTGGTCCAGTAAAAATAAGAGACATGTACTGTTCCACATTTATGTAAACAGTCTCCTTCCTGGATGTTTTATAATGTTTTAATGTGGTGATTTTAAACTGGTTTTAAAACTTTTTGTAAACATTTTAAATTTGTTGTTATGGAAACTGCCTTGGCTTCCATCCTGAGAGAAAGGCAGCATATCAGTGAGCTAATGAAAGTATAAGGCACTCATCCCAAACAGGTACCCTCAAGATGTGTTGGACTCTCCCATAATCCCCAATCAGCACAGCCATCTGGAAGAAGCCAAGTTGAAGGAAAGCAGGAATTAAGCCATTACTTGCTGTCTCCTTTCTTGCCATTCAAAAAACAACACCAAATCTTTCTTTCCCTCATGTTTGATAGGTCCTGAAAATTCCTGTTTTCTTAATCTGACTGAAACCTACAACGAGACAGCATTGGATACACACATATTTAAATAATGTTCAGTTTTATTTTTAATACATACATTGAATGTGTCAGTTACAAAGTAATAACAGAAAGGTGTGAGCATATTTAGGATCCAGACACAAGCAAACCTCTCCTGGCCGTGCTGCTTTATAGCCTTACCCACAGTGTGGTTTGACTGCATTTTTCTCAGTGGAGCATTTTAATGTTTTGGCTCCAGAACCCAATGTCTACATGAGTGTGCATTGCAGGGGGTTCTGAGACTAATTTAATTTAACGTTTGTTTGGTGACTTGAGAGTCTTCAAGGAAGGTGTTATTGAAATGTTAAGTCTCATTATAATTTAGTGTTATGAACTCAGAAACATCTACCCATATGGTTGTAATTAGTAACAAGGTTCTTTTTTTATATAAAGAAGTAGGGATATTATAGATGTTAGTTTAACCTCACTCCTGATCTAAACCCAATTCACAGCACACTCATTTGTGTATTTTATTACAAACACCTGTGCTATAAATTGAACAACAGCCAAAAGATAATTTTATGATGCAACCAATTTACTAATAGTTGGTACTGTTAGGCACATGCTCTGAGTTTTGCCCTTTTCCTACAGATGGATACAGTTTCCCTGAAGCATCTTAATTTTGCTTGCTACTGCTTGTTCTGGGAAGGGCCTTCAGGGATTTCATTTTTCATTTTCATCATAATGTTGAGGCTCACCTTATCTTCCACACTTCTGAATCTTTGCCCACTTTCTATGGGATTCTAGAATACATAAAAGAAATTGTGATCTTAAAAATATATTCACATGGAAACTTGAATTAAACCATTTTTCTCCAGCCTCGGGGACTGTTTTGTTATATATATATATTTTCTGTGACTTTGTATTTGAAATTTTCCTTGCTGTTACCCGCCTCGATCCTTAAACAGGAGTGGTGGGATACAAATAAATATTTTACTATTATTATTATTGTTTGGCAAACAGAATTTTAGAAATAATCCAGGTGAAGCTAATTCAAAGGAGACAATTGACCTTGGGAAATCACTGTGCTGTAGTACTGTTAGGTATCACAGGAAAATTGCCTATTCCTCACTGCTAATTCCTTGATATAGCAGGTACATCTAAATTTAGATTTATGGAGTTATTGAACTTCCTCTGGGAGGAAAAAAAAGTATCTGAAACTTTGCCAGAACCTGGAGCCAAACACTGTCATTTCATCTTTCTCTCCCAGTCCCCTTGGTTTAGTAGAATACTGATGTTAGTGATTTAAACTGACCTTGCTCTATTTCACTCGAAATGACTGAATTTTGCCAATGATATTCACCGATTGGTGGCACCCAATGGTTGGAAAGAGAAGAATGAGCACTAGTGGAAAGTTAGCAAGATTTTTTTCCCCTCTGGTAAATCTCTTTCAGATCTCCAGGCAATTTGCTAAATTCAAGCTCAGTGGTTGGAATGATAGCTGATGCTTTCTCCTCTGCAATCTGGATCCAAATGTTTCATTCTTTAAACATGCGGAGCTTCCATTCATGAAAGAAGTGGAGTAAAGATATGGACTGTAGTGGTGGGAGGGAAGAAGTGGCAGTTGTTTGATCCAGCTATCCCATTCACTACAAGAAGGCCTTCCTTTCATAGATAAGGAAATATTTGGCTCTGACTCATGATGAGAAACTTGTTCCATCTTGTTCACAAGGATGAGCTTCCATTTCTCAAAGAAAGGGGACAGAACATGTGGGTTCAATCAAGTAGTAACAGCTGTAGTAATGAAACTACAACAATATACTAGACCCAAATTCTAACAGGAAGACATTTTATTTCTGGATGACATGTTGGATTATTATTCAACAATTTATTAAATGAGTCTGATGTAACTGGGACTAACCAACAGGATCCAACTGAAAATTGAAGACAAACTGGCAGGTGAAGTTGCAACATCCTAAAAAATTAAACTGTATTCAAAACTTCTTTGAGTTTTCTCACTGGATAAGAGAGAAATTTATTTTATATTTATTTTATTTATTTCATTTCTATGATACCTTTCTCCCAGAAAGGGACCAAAGATAAAAACATTTTAAAAGACTTTACAATAAAAATTTAAAAACAATTAAAATCAACTAGACAAAACAGTATTAAAATTAACACCAAAAAATGCAAAAGTTAAAAACAACTAAAATACCCCATATAAAACCACCAGAAAGGTAACAGAAATATGTTTTGTGTTATTCCATTCTTTCTGTTTTATAAAAAGAGAGCTCAAGGAGCTAGCAATATTTCCATTAAAAGAACAATTGAGCAAATCAAAACCTCAAACTAAAAAGGTCTAAAAGACACAATATGCTCCTAGTTTTGTACAGATGGCCTTAGTTCAATCTGAGGCCAAAAGTCTATGAAACATAAGGGTCTCAGTGAAAGAACAAAATGCCAACAAGGAAAGAGCTGTACAGTCTTGATGAGACAGAGAATTTCATGGTTTAGGTGACAAGAGAGGGAAGGCCCTGCCGTATGCCACAAGCAATACTTTAGTCTTAGCTCCATCCTGGGCATCTCATATGAGGTACATTTCAAGGTCAGCTTTTTATAACACCTGCCAAGACATACGTGCACATTTATAATCAACATGGGCATGAATTATCTAATCCCTGCAGCTTCACAAGAGTGTCAAAACCACAACTACAGCCATTTCAGGGGCTAGTTTTCTGTCTATGTTATCTTCCAGGAGTTGCATGAACTTCATAACAGGAAGGAAGGAAGGAAGGAAGGAAGGAAGGAAGGAAGGGCGAGTGGTTTTGAAAAATGATTTTTTTTTTAAAAAAAATGTTAATTAGTGCTGGGGAGGGCTGAGAACAATTTTAAACATGAATTGGCAGTGCAGAAAACAGAAGAAAAACAAATTCACCATCATTGTAGCTAGCAAAAACACACTCTAGTAAGTTTAGTTGTCTCCAATTTCCAAATACAGCCCCCAAAGCCATGTGTGGCCCAGGACTGCCCTTTGCCCACCCATCAGCATTTTTTTCATAATTATTATCAGCATTTTCTCACAATCTCAGAATGTGTTGGAGGATTACTGATTATTTATATTAGTATTGATAGTGCTTTCATACTGATTAAAGTTCTTTCTAAATGCACTTAATTGTCTGTAGCAGTGCCCCCCAAACTTTGGTCCTCCAAGTGTTTTGGACTACAACTCCCAGAAGCCTCTGCCAGCTTGGTCAGTCAAGGATTCTGGAGGCTGAGGTACAAAACATCTGGAGGACAAAAGTTTAGGAATCACTGGTCTATAGTATACATTTGCATATAGAAAAATAGAATAATAGAATCCTAGAATTGGGACAGACCACAAGGGTCATTCAGTCCAACCCCCTGCCACTTAATCAAAGCACTCCCAACTGACGGCCATCCAGCTTCTGTTTAAAAATCTCCAAAGGAGGAGACTCCACCACACTCCAAAGGAGTGTGTTCCACTGTTGGACAGCTCTTACAAGTTCTTCCTAATGTTAAAGTGGAATCTCTTTTCCTGTAGTTTGAACCCATTGCTTCAGGTCCTACTCTCTGGAGCAGCAAAAAACAAGCTTGCTCCATCCTCAGTATGACATCCCTTCAAATACTTAAATGTGGTTATCATGTACACCTTAACTTTCTCTTCTCCAGGCTAAATATACCCAGCTTCCTAAGACACTCCTCATAGGGCATGGTTTCCAGACCCTTCACCATTTTGATCACCCTCTTCTGAACATGCTCCAGCTTGTCAACCTCCTTTTTGAATTGTGGTGCTAAGAACTGGACACAATATTCAAGGTGAGACCTGATCAGAGCATAATAGAGTGGCACTATTACTTCTCTTGATCTAGACACTATACTCCAATTGATGCAGCCTCGAATTGCATTGGCTTAGCTTTCTTACTGCTGCATCACATTGTTGAGCCATGTTCAGCCTGAGGTCTACTAAGATTTCGAGATTTTTTTTGCGTGTACTGCTGTCAAGCCAGGTGTCACCCATCTTATATCTGTGCATTTCATTTTTCTCCCCAAGTGTAGTATCTTACGTGTATTTTTTTTAACTGAATAGTACTTTGTATTAGCAGAGACTGGTTATGTTTGTGTAAGGTAGCCACCAATCCACCCTACATACATCAGCCCTCAGTACCATATCTCAAACTGTTCTGAAGGGTCTTCTGTCTCTCAGCAGCAGGGCTTTAGTGGGGAGCAGAGGGAGTAAAAATCAGTCAGAAATACTTTCTAGATACTGTTCTGTATAAGTGAAAGGAGGAGGAGAGGAAGAGAAAGGAAATGTTGAAGAAGTTGTTGAAGTTGTTTTGGAGCTGAGAAAAATCACATCAGCCAAGCAGGAGCTAACGTACTATCGTATTTATCAATTGATTCCAATGGAAAATGTTTTGCAACTAAAATACTCATTGTCACAAGAAATATGTTACTTGGATGTCTGGGTAAATTGATTAGGAAGCAAATTTATTAACTTACTAATAAGGTCATTTTCCCAGAGATTTTCTTGTTCTTCAGTTGTTTCTCCTTTCCTTTTTATCTTGCTGCCTGACAGGGCTTGAATGGAGCACTGAGTGGGTGCAGAACAGTGGGGAAAGGCTTGTATTGATTGCCAAACATGAGGTCTCTTCACTTTGCATTCTGCCACAGAAATTCTTTTTAAAAGCAAAACAGTAAAACAGATATTCTGCCAAAGGTGTACAATATAACGTTTGTTTTGTTTTATTTATTTTTTAAAGGTGGAGGGAGGGAGAATGAGGGAGAAAGGGGCAAATACAAATGCAAAGTTAAAGCAGTTCAACTACACACAGTTCAAATATACCAGTGGAAGTTTGTGTTGCACACATTCACAGGGGGAATAGGCAGAAATGGATGGCATAAACAAACGACTTTACACATTTGTCTGGATAATATGCAAGTGAGTTCAGGTGGTGTCGGAGAAGCTGTATAGGTTGGCAGAGTAACCTGCCATTTTTGGATGTCGTGCAGCCCCTATGCACACAGTATCATTTAGGCTGTAATCCTGTACATACCTTCCAGGCAAAAAAATGGCATTGAACTTAATAGAGATTTCTTCTGACTATTCTACAGATAAACTAGTTAGCTTGTATCCATTGTTAAAATGCTTTTTTGAACATGCATAATGTCACTAATTATTTTGCCTGTTCTCTATCAGACAGATTACTCACAGTGTATACAAGCCAAAACAACTGATGTGCACTTACGTCATTGTTTACAATGTCACATTACTAAGTAGTTCTTGGACTTGCAATGCCATCCCGTAATCAGAATTGTATCAAGGCATTGTTATAAATCATGTACTTCGCTTTATAGAACCACTAGACAAGCCAGGTGTTTACTTTGTGGAATCTTATTTTAATATTTGATTTAGAAATGATACATGAATAAATGAATATCCCACTGAAGTATTGACAGTTGCTAAGTGGCTTAGATCTGTAGAGTCTGAAAAATAGTTGCTATAGTTACAAGGCAGCTTTGCCATGACTTATCTGAGGGATAAATGAATATGCCCAAGATAAAACTAAGTAAGGACATATATCAGTTGGATGGACATTTTTTCCTCCTGATGGTATACAGTTTGGGGTGACTGCTTATAAACTATTAAGATATAAACTTAACATCTACTGTGTCAAACCATTTGGTGGATTAAATATTTTCACCCCAAAATCAATATCTGTAATTTAGTTGAAGAACACTGCATTATGGAACTCCTGCAATTTTCAGAGTTGGATTAGATACCAGTATAAAATTATATCAACAAGTGCAAACAGATAGTGCCCAATGTGGCGTCCATCTGTCACCATTTTGTGTCGGGGGGGGGCCTCAGGCATTTCCTAGTTTCTCAGGAGAGCCCTGAAGGTATAAAGTTTGAGAACATCTGGTTTAGAGTGTGCTGCTGATAACAAGAAAGCCATTAGTACCAGGCAGCAATCATAGTGCATTTCAAAAGGGATTTATCTTTCTTTTCACCTTCCTTTCTTTTCCTGTTTCTGCTTCAAATGGTAACCTCTCCCTCTTTCTCTATTTCTCTATTTAATGAAGCTCAACTGAATATTTCCTGAGAATCAGCACTGTGAAGTAGTTTGTTTGTTTGTTTGTTTGTTTCAAGGATTTATATCCTGCCTTTTTCCCACAATGGAATTTTAGCATTAGCCCAGGACTCTGGAGATCAGGATTCAAATCCCTGCTAAGCTATGTAAACCCACTGCTGACCCTGGGTGAGTCACACACTCTCAGCCCCAGAAAACCATGATAGATTTGACTTAAGGTCACCATAAGTCAGAAACTACTGGAAGGCACACAACAACAAAAACAACAAGGTTAAAGAGGATGAAATGCCTTTCAGCATGTACAGCGTATTTTTGTCCCAGCACTACAGAGTCTCTTCATTTGGTAATTTCACTGTTACAGAAAATGCAGACCCTCAGCATTCCTTCCACTTGATGCAAATTCCATTTGGAATAAACATGAATAATCTTCCAGGTCAGTAGTGAATTTTGGTAGGTTTGAGCTACAGGTTTTTCATGTATGAAATAAATATCCAGACCTACAAGTCCCACTTTGTCTCAACTCATCTGGACATTATCCATGTACAAGATGGCCCTTAGTACAAGGCTATGCCTTCTTCCTTGAGTGTGTAACCAGAATGATCAGTGGCCGAGGGTTATGTCACTGACAGGTTCCTGGCCTAAATGTTCTTTAAGAATTACTATTGTGAATAATGGCTGGCATTTTGTATTGTACTGTAGTTACTGATTCATAACATAGAGTTATGTATCTCTAACTGCTGTGCATTCATTCAAACTAAGTAATCTTACTGTAACACTATGGAGTTTATTGCATGCAATTTTCATGCCAACCCATGCATGGGACAGGATCGGGCTGGAATGGGTTAAAACGGATTTTACCACACGCAAAATTGCTGTTGCACTGCCACCTGTTGGCACCTGAACAGATCTCAGATGTGGCTGTTGGCTCTTAATTGGGGGAGGGGAAGCAGGGGTGTCATTTATATAGAAGTTTATCACATGCAATTTTCATGCCGACCCATGCACAGGATGGGATTGGGCTGGAATGGGTTAAAATTGATTTTAACTCATGCAAAATTGCTGCTGTGCTGCTGCCTGACCATCATCCATCATCCAGCAGTGCTCTGGAGGCCAAAAATCGGTAGTACCAAAATCGGTTGCCCAGAGCACTGCTGGAAGACAGGTGATGGGTCAGCATGAAAATTGCATGTGGTAAACTTCTATATAATTGACACCCCTGCCTCCCCCCCCCCCAAAAAAAAAATTAAGAGCCAACAGCCACATCTGAGATCTGATCAGGTGCCAACAGGGGCACAAAGAGGATAATGCCACCAGCCCCCTTCCACAAGCAAGTGAGGCTGCATCCAGTCTCTAGTATTCTCTTCTGCTAGAACAGTGGTTCCCAACCTGTGGGTTGGGACCCCTTTGGGGGTGGAATGACCCTTTCATGGGGGTCGCCTAAGAGCATTGGAAAACACCTATTTAATTACAGTTATGAAGTAGCAACAAAAATAATTTCATGGATTTGGGTCACCACAACAAGAGGAACTGTATTAAAGGGTCGCGGCATTAGGAAGGTTGCGAACCACTGTGCTAGAAGCTAATCTAGGACTCTCTGTGCTTTCCTTTTGCCAAGCAAAAGCCTTTCATTTAATATGTAACTGTGCCGAAGAGGGTTTTTTAAAACTTGAGGTGTGTGTTTTACTTATTTTTTTAAATTTTTATATTTTAAAAGAATTTTATATTGTTTTAGTTGTGACTAATTTAATTCTTTTTAAGGTGTACTGGTGGATTTTAATTGATTTACATCTGTGAGCTGCATTAAGGCCGCATTCTAGGAGAAAGGCAGCATATAATCAGTCAATCAAAAGCAGGTCCCTGTTGCAATTCCTCACCACAGCCTTGCTCGCTGGAGGAAAGGGGGCAGGCAACTGACTCTTCTTTGCACTCCAGTTAACAGCCAAACAGATCTCCTCTGCCTGGTGCAGTTGCTGGATGTTAAGGTGGGGTTGTGCTGTCAGGCCAGGAGATACTAGTTAGTTATGCATATATAACTAAGTAGCCAATGTAGAATATCAGTGAAAGTTTTCTACAGCCAAAGTGTTTTGATCTGTTTGCAAGAAGATCAAGGCTGCAAGAAATAGTTTCTCTCCTATGGTACTTTAAAGAACATTTTTGTCTGTGTAAATGACAGAGAATGTGACATAAACATTTTATATTTTCATGATTATATATGCTGTGTACAGCTCCTTCAGAATGATGCACATTATCAAGTTAATGCACTCATTGTTTAAAAGGGTTTTCCCCCAATATTAAAAATTCAAAACTCATCAAAACAAGCCTTGCTAATGTAGTGAAATTATTATTTAGCACATTTTAAAACCTACTTTAATATTTTAATTACTCACCAGGGAAAATTAAAATGTGGTGAAATACAATTTTATTACAGCAATGTTTTGACTAGGGAGTGTTTGATAATTTGAGGACCATTAATTTTAGTACAGTAATTAGGAAAATATCCCTTGTTATGGTGTCTGGGTGGGTGAGTGTTTAGGAAGATTGGTATACTGTGAGGATCCCTGGGGCCACATTGCATCTCTGTACATGGATATCTTTTGTGCCACACTACAGGTGACCTGTTAGTGGGATGGGACAGAGTTTGCCTTCTCCAGACCAATGTACCTTTAATTTTTCCTTTAAAAGCAAATAGAAACTTTTCACTTATATAGTGGGCCCTTGGTATCCACTGGGGTTAGATTCCAGGACTTCTTGTGGATACGAAAATCCATGGATGCTCGAGTCAAATACAATGGTGCCCCTTATATAAAATGGCAAAATCAAAGTTTGCTTTTTGTAATTTATATTTTTAAAAATACATATTTTCAAGCCATGGAAGATTGAGTCCACGGATAAGGAAGCCATGGTTACAGAGGGCCAACTGTATAGAAAACCAAAAGAGCAACCCTGGGTAAGAAGCTAAACACGTTCCTATGTCTAGCCAATGTGAGCTAAGGTATCAGTTAATATGCAAAGCTGCTAATCCCAGGAAGTCAATGGAAGTATAAAAACAGGTATCTGTAAGCAGTCTTCCAAAGGATAAGGGTTCTGGTGGATATGAGCCCTGCTGTTAAGCAGTATGAGGAAGCAGATTTTAGGAGTCATGAAAGGACACCAAATAGCTATTTACTTTGTTATTTATGCATTTGACTGCCAGGTATGAATTGATGGGGTGAGAAAGAGGTTTTGTGGGATCTTTCTCCTTCATGTGCCAAAATAACTTGGCTGCCTTTGGGTATTGTGCACTTTGAGTTGAACACATAGGGCGGGGTGACATTTCCTGCTCCATCTCAAGCAGTAAGAGGTAAAGGGCAGAAAAACTGGAGTTTAGTCCACACTATTTTAATCCAGTGGTGCTTTGGAAAACCTCTGATTTGGATAAAGGTTCACAATCAGTTTTAAATGATCCAGTACTCTCCTTGAAGAATCAGCCATGTGGTGCGAAATTGCTCTTTGGACCAATATTATCAGCTGAGATTCAGGTAACCTCAATAGCAAGGAGTGCCTTATAACAGCTGGCCAATTCACCAGTTGCATCTCTGCATAGAAAAGGTACACTCGACCTCAGTTATTCATAGGCCACTGCATGCGGTATGGGGCACTGTAATTATCTCTACTGAAACTCATTTAAGATCTGAATCTTGTTTTTCACCACCCATGGCATAATAGCTTTCAACAAGATTCATCACATTATTCCCCCCAAAGTAGGAAAGTCTTGCTTTTCAGTTTGCATCATCAGGTCACATCAGCTTGCATCACAGATAGTTAATTTAACATAATAATTTTAATTTAGCATTTTTCAAAAACAATTATCTCTTACACAAAAAATTCTCCACAAAGATAAATGATTATTACAAATAATAGAACAGCTTTATAAAAAGGAGAGGAAACTCATCTTCCTGTGTTACAGGATCATAGAAGAAAAATAATGCCCAACAAGAGGATATTTTAATAGAACTAAAATTAATTACACGTTCATCAAAATATATTACTTACATAATAGATACCAATTTTTCAACCAACATTTATGTTGCTGGCTAGAATTTTGCAGTATGTGTTTTATTCTGAATTGTAATAAACAAATACAGAACCTCCAAGTGAGACTTCAAGAATAAATAAGATTAAATTCACTAACAGAGGGTTATGCTTCATTTAGGGCCGGTACAGACCGGCACAATACTCTAACTTTCTAATGGCATGGGGGCATGGCATACACATGATGCCCACCCCGACACTGCCCCAAAGCTGGCATTACACCACTCCTTTGCCTACATGGGGGCAGCTTTTCAGTGCTCTGATGGCACATTGTTTAGACACTGTGCACAGCAGCAGCACTGAAAAGCCATGGTGAAGGCGGAAAATGAAGCATTTTTCTGGTGCAAAAATGAGCAGTATTTTGCCACTTCTTTTTGAACATGTGGTTACCATGGCCCCGATCCAGTTATTAGGGCCGTCTGTTTTGATCATGATTCATCCAAAGTAAAAGACATTTATGTTGGCTAACTTCAGTGTCAAATAAAAACTGCCCTGCTTGCGCCTCCCATTGAAGTCTGTTGAATGTACGGACTTTGGTTTGAACCAAATTATTCCTGTAGCAGTTAAGCCATTACAAACAAACTGGGTTGTGGTTTTGCTCAGGTTCAGTCCTAATTAAGACACCTGATTGAAATCCTGGGAATCTACTGTATAGATCAATTGTTTGTGGTGGTGTAATACAGATCTCTGTGTAACCTATGAGTTAAAAAGAGCTTAATTGATTATGCATATTATTAATATGGGCTCTTGTTATCCCTGGAGTTTGGTTCCAGGAACTCTGTGGATACCAAAATCCATGGGTATAGAGTTCCCATTATATAGTAAAATGAAATCTATTCTATAAACTGGTGAACAACTCAAAGATTTGCTTTTTGAATTTCTTAAACATTTTTGAGTCATGATTGGCTGAATACATGGATATAGAGGGTCAATTGCATTCAATAACTTCTTTGTTGTTATGTGCTTTTAAATCAACTCCAACATACAGTGACACTATCCTAGAGCTTTCTGGGCAAGTTTTATTCAAAGAAGGTATGCTATTCCTTTCTTCAAAGATGGATAGAATGCAATTTGCTTAATATCACCCAGTGCGTGAGCAGAGATTCAAAACCTGGTTTCCCAGAATCTTTGTCAAAGACCTTAAACCACTATACCACACTATCTCTGTAATTAATTTCTGTCACTATCTATATTGTTATCTATTGCTGTTGCTATCAAAATTCACTTATGCTCATATCAATAATATTTAAGAAGTCCAGTTTTAATAATCATAATATTTGTCTGTGGATCTCAGGGCAATGAGAACAATTTAAATTAATATAAATTCAATCATATTTGACTTCCAGTGTTGGTTAAGATGGTGTGAGAACTGCAAGTCTCTTGCACTTGTATGGCAAAGAGAGGCTTGAGATTAGGGTTGCCATAATTCTCTACTATAAACCAGGACAAAATGTAGGACATAATTTAGACCAAAATGCAGGACAATTGTAGGATAAGATTTAGCCAAAAATGTAGGACATTTAAGAAAAATAGTGGACCTTAAATGTCCTACATTTTTGGCTAAATTCCTTTATTTGGAAAAATAATTATGAAATTGTATGTCTGCAAGAAATAAAAATAGAGGAGAAGAAAAATTCTTAAGAAATAAATAATTAGGAAGAAAATTTGTATTGTCAGCCCAAACAAGAAAGAAAGGAGTGGTAATATAGGTAAAAAATGACAATTCAGGCAAAATAAATGTTTACAGTTGAAAAAGTACAATATACATAGGGCTGGAAATAGAAGTACAACAACAACAAAAATATTGATTGGTGTATATGGTCCACAGAAAAATAAAGACAAATTTTATAAAAAAATTAAAATATGAATTGATGCAATATGATTATAATAAAATTATAATGCTAGGAGATTGGAATGGATTATTAGATCCCACAATTGATAGAAAATCAGACAAAAAATACCAAAAAAAAGGACAGGGAAAATTACAACAAAGTTTTTTTTTAATTATTGGAATGCTTCTCATTATGTGATGCATGGAGATTTAAATATGGAGAAACAAAAGAATTCATTTTTTATTCTGACAGACATGCATTTTTCTTATGCAGAGATATGGGTTGTTTTTTTTTAATTTCCAAATCAATATGTAAGAATCTGGTAAGTGTTGATGTTCATCCAAGAAACTTAACAGGTCATAACCCAATTGTATTAATAATGAAAAACAAAAGACAAGATTTTCACTGGCGCTTACATGACAGACTTTTACAAAATGAAAAGATAGTAGAGGAAATCCAAAGAGAATTAGAACTATATTTTAAAGAAAATATGGTAGGAGAAACAAAAATAGAAATAGTGTGGGAAGCAAACAAGGCAGTTATAAGAGGCCTTCTTATTAAAAAAAAAAAGTATTGTATTGAAGGGAAAAGGAAAAGAATGGAGTAAATTAAAATGTTAAATGAAAAAATTGTGAAAAAAGAAAAAAATAGAGAAAGGCAGTAGCAAAAGTAAAGATATAAAGATACAAATAAAAATGTTAAAGAAACAATTAGGTCTAGATCTTGTGGCAGAAATAAAAGAAAAATTTCACAATAATTAAAATTATTTTGAACAAGTCCACAATATAGCACTGTAAATGTACACAGCACTGTACATACAAATGAACAAATCAATAAAAATGAAACCTGCCAATGGCGTACAATCTACAAAATACCTATAAAACAATAGGTAATGATATAAAAGGACTGTTAGTTTATTAACTTATTATAGTTTATTAAATTATTATAGCAAATTATTATAGAAATACCTGAAAGTCAAAGGGAAAGATTGAATTCCCCAGTTACAAAAACAGAAATAGAAGAAGCAATAAAAAAGTTAAAGTTAAATAAAGCTCCAGGGCTGGATGGTTACTGTGCACTATGTTATAAAACTTTTGTAAATCAACTTTGTTCACCACTTCAGAAACTTATGAATGATTTAAAGAGCAAAAGCTTTCTGCAGTTATGGAAGGAATCCTGTTGCAATTTGTCTTTGACGTTTCTTTAGTCTAGAATGGCCACTAAAGTCGGTGACAGAGTCACCTAGGATGTTGAAATGTTCTTTGTTTTAATTTAGTATCATTTCTGATGGTAAATTTATGTCAGAAAGACTGACATGCAGAATGCAGTGGGATATTGCTGATAAATGACAGCACATTGGAAAATGGCATGGTTCGATCTGATATAAAATACATCTTCACTACAGAAATAATCTCAGTTGACATTGCTTTAACTGCCATGGCTTAATGCTATGGAATTTGGGATTTGTAATGTGGTGAGACATTGAGCCTTCTCTGTCAAGAGATCTCTGGTGCCACAACAAACTACAACTCCCATAGTTCCATAGCATTGAGCCCTGGTAATTAAACTGGTGTCAACCTGAATTATTTCTGTAGTGTAGATGCTGCCATAGTGTTGCCAGAATAGACACAGGGACAGAGTTTGCATCTGAGTTACTATCTCTGTAGTTTTATTTTATTGCATGTGGCTGCTGGTGGATAGCTATTTTAGGTTGGGGAGTTCATAGAATCAGAATTGGAAGATGCTCCTAAAGGTCATCATATCCAACCTGCACCTAATGGAGGATTCTCTGTAAGCAAGTACCAGTTTATCACTCAAGGTCTCTGAGAGGAAAATGCCATTGTCCATGATGGACTGTAGATGTTGTCATAGAAGACATGCAGAGGGCATAAACAATTCACAATAAAGGCAGATAGTCCAGTATAATTGCACTCAGGACCTGTTTCTCCTTGCACATTTGCTCATATGAACTTCCTAGAAGAAAAAAATACATACTCGATTGCTTAGGTGCTAGAGCAGTGACACCAAGATATATCAATACAGACTACTGTACAGTTTTACCCTCAGTATCCAGTGATTTTTTTTTTATCCATGGATTCATGCAACCACAACTTGGGGAAAAATGTAAATATATAAATTCCAAAATACAAGCCTTGATTTTTTGCCATTTTATATAAAGGACACCATTTTCCTATACGTTGTATTTAATGGGACTTGAACATCCACGGATTTTTATATCCATGGGTTGGGATACCAAGGATCACTGTATATGTGTGCAGAAGCCATGATGGCTGAGCTACTCATGGTTGTTTCTCTCTTTCTTTCTTTTTCGAAAGAGAAGGAAAATATATGGTTACTGCACCAAAGTTTAGCAACTGGTTAGCTCTGTTACGAGACCCAGTAGACTATTAATTTGAGCCAGCCTGGGTTAATCTGGAATTACAAATAATTACCCAGAATGCAGTGCTATGCAATATTCATCCCCTTCAGACGTGTCCAATTAGGGAACGAAAAACCCCTATTAGAGCTGATAAAGACAGATTCAGCAGCCTGGTGCTCTGAATGGCATTATAATGATGCTTAGGGTTTCATAATTGTTGTGTCTCCACCCCCACCCCAGATTGTAACCGTGTATAAACACAGGCATTGGGGAATTACTTCAAGTTCAATTTGTAACAAAAATATTTCCAAAGTTAAAATGTGTAAAGTACTGGAACTTGAAAACAGAGCATATTATTTCAGTGCCGAAAAATTCTAAAATTATAATGAGATGGCTCATGAACATCCTCATTATGCTAATCCAGATTCCTTCAGGAACATCCAAGATAAAAAGCTGAAACTGACAGAACCTATTTGTGGATAAGCAACAGTCCCTGCGCTCGCATAGCTGAAGTGCATGTTAGTTCTACAGAAATGCTTTGTTCCTAATCTCTTGAGCTGTACTTCATTAGACATGTAAAGCTCACTCTTGTATAATTTGACTAAGTTGAAAGAGGGAAAGGAAAGTTTAGATGTTGAACGTTACATTCTAGCTACGGATGAATATGACCACATATTTTCACATGGTTACCTGAGATGAACAGCTATGCTCTGCATTCCTTTTAATCTATATTACTTTAAAATCTTTATGTATAAAAAATACATTCTACTTCTACAAAGCTAAACCCCTTAAACCAATATAATCTAGATGAAAATTGCAACATTTTGCTCTACCTGTCTAACGGCTTATGTATCAAAGTCCATGACAGTGAAATACGAGATTATTTGGAACAGTTAATGCCACTCCAGTCTTTAAAAAGATGGTCAGGCATCAATTAGTTTGACTTGGGCTACAGTTCTTTATACGTTTCACAATGTAAAATACATATGGATCTCACAGGTGGCATGGCTGTTTCGCTAGCTTGGTAAAATGCTGCGCGTGCACGCGCACACACACACCTAAAGTTAAGATGCAAAAAAACCCAGTATACCCAGTGGGTCTTACTCCTGAGTGTGTGTGTGTGTGTCTATGTGTGTTGTTTGCCTTCATGTCATTTCTGATTTACGGCAACCCTAAGGATTATCTTGGCAATTTTCTTCAGAGGGTGTTTGTCATTGCCAACCTATGAAGCTGAGACATTGTGACTTGCCCAAGACCACCCAGTGGGTTTTCATGGCTAAGTGGGGAGTTGAACCTTGCCTCTCCAGATTCATAGAACAATGCTCAAACCACTACACCACACTGGCTCCTGAGTAGGTAGGCTTAAACTTCACCATCAACTATTTCAGTTCCCCAGTGGCACTTCAGCTTCCCCACAAAGTTCCATATGAGCCAGGATTGCCCCATTCATTTTGGTGGTAGAAAATGTTCAGTGTGCATAGTGTGCCCTCAAACTGGGGAAAGGGACAGCCCCAGCTGTGAGATCCATATATATATTGCAGATTCATGGAGCTTTGGATTATGGCCAATGGGTATGATTATGTTTTTCACTATTCTTTTGTTAGTTCAAAACTCAGAATTGGTTATGGAATAATTCATTTCTTACTGTCACTTGCAAAAATTCTCAAAGAGGTCTATGCAGTTACTTAGGCCCTGTCTTCACTTGCCAGAAAACTCCATGTTGTGACTCAATTCAGGGTTTTGGCCCTGCACCATGTAAACAGGACACAGTGAGCCCGGGGGAAATTTGGGGTAAATCACCCATGTAATAATAATAATAGTAGTATTTATTTATAACCCGCCTCTCCCTGTGTTGGATCAAGGTGGGTAACAGCATATAAAAGAGAAAACACTAAAATCAAAGGCACAGAAACGGTAGATAAAAGTGCACTAGACTCCAGATTCTCACTCCCTCCTCCCATGTAGTCAAACCCTTAGGCCGGTTACATACCGGTACTTTAGTGCGTGACGAGCACGCACTAGGGTTACAAAAGGGCGGTGCTTCTGCACCGCCCTAACCCTAGTGCGTGCCCGTCATGCACTAAACGTCACGGCCGCGCCACCTCTAGTCGGGGCGGCGCGGACGTGACGTACTCAATCCGCAGCAGGGCGCCTAGGGCGCCCTTTCCGCAGACCAGGAAGGAGCTCCATTTCGGAGCTCCTTCCTGGTCCGCGGCGCCACTTTGCTTCGCTGGGCTCAGCCTCCAGACGGCTGCGCCCAGCGAAGCAAGGGAGAAAGGGGCCAAGCACCCTTGAAGCCCCAAGGACACCCCTTTTCAGGCTGCAGGGAAGTGGCGTTTTTGCCGCTTCCCCGCAGCCTGAATAGCGGCGGATCGGGGCCTCAGCGGCTGCCAGTGTAGCCACTGAAGCCCTGATACTCCGGGGAAAGGGGCGGGTCCAGACCGCCCCAAATGGGCGGTCTATAGCCCGCCTGAGTTAGCTTCCTCCTTTCCTCCCAGCTGTTGTGCTGCCAAGGCAAACCCTCCACAGTGTGGTGGAATCTACACACACACACACACACACACACACACACACACACACACACACACACACACACACGTAAAGTTCTCTGCATCCTTCTCTTGGATAGAAGCAAGTAGGCTAGATTAAATGTTCCTCATCTCATCTCCCTAAATAAGTGAGGTAAAACAATCCATGCATTTCACCTTAATCTGGGGCCAGCCCAGACTTTAGCTAAAACTGCTGTCTTAATTTCCACAGAGAAAAATTAGTCTCTGTGGATATGTTTGAATCACAATTTGTAAAGAATTGTGGTTGGTACTTAATACATAACACTTAATGAAATCAGCATGCCCAGGTATCAGGGTATGGCCCATAAACCTCACATACAGAGATGATCTTGAACTGGCAATCCTACCCAACATAATATGCTGTCCAAGTATAAATAGTTACTTTGTATTTTGCTCCAACAAAACTATCTTGACAGATTTGGAATTTTATTATCTTTATTGATTTATTATTCATTCATTCATTCATTCATTCAACCATTCTTCTGTCTGTGCATGTGTATGTGCTTTCAAGTCGCCTGTCAACTTATGACAACCTCATGGATTTCATAGAATTTTCGTAGGCAAGGAATACTCAGAGGTGGTTTTTCCAGTTCCTTTCTCTAAAATATAACCTAGAGCACCTGGTAGTTGTTGATGGTCTCCCTTCCAAGTAGTAACCAGAGCTGATGCTACTTAGCTTCCAAGATAAAATGGAATCTAGTGCCTTTAGGGTATTTACTTCTCAACGATTTCCAACCCACCCTATACCAAATGTTCTCAGGATATATACTGGTAAAATCAATGCGTATCAGTTCAAATAATCTACAAAAATTAAATAGACTTAAAACATATTAAATACGATTAAAAAGTTAAAGTGGAAACAATTCCAGTCAAATGGTCAAGTAACTCAGAAAAGGGAGTAACACAACAATTGTCAGTACCATATAAAAGGCACCTGACAAATACTGGAATAACCTCTAAGACTCCCTTCAACCCTATGGGGGATTACCATTAGCTTCCCTCTCATCCGTTGTGGCTTTATCTGCCACTTTCAGCTAATGAACTGTTTGCTCAGTGCTACATCATACCCACATCTTCCTGGCTTTGCAGAGCAGGGGTATGACTGAGGGGATTATCGCACCGCTGAAAAACGCATCTTACCACTCCCAAATTGAAACTTAATTCAAGCTGTACCCTGGTGTTATTGTATGGCTTTTCTCCCCAAAACTGCCATCCAGGTACAGCCTAGCTCCAGTGCTAAAGCTCCCCACTTTGAAAAATGGCGGCTGAAGCAAATTCAGGGACCTGCGTTGGAGCCAGGCTGTACTCAGATGGAACAAGTGAACTAATCATCCTATTGATCTTAGGCTAGCAGCCATGCTGACTGGATGATTCTGGGAGCTGTAGTCCAAAAAGGAAAGTTTTCACATTCTAGATTTGGTTATTATGCATTTTTCAGGTGCCCCCCCCCCATCCACACCCCAGGCTAGAAGAAGAGCACCAGAGAAGGATACAGCTGGTGGCTTGAAGACACCTCTGCTTCACATTTAAGCTCTTTTGCCAATTCATTTATGAACCTGAGAGGAGGAAACCAGTGTTGAGTGGTCTTTTTATTTTATGTCTGTCTTTCCCCTTAAGTGTCTTCAAGGAAGCTTTATACAAACCTCACTGAAAACACAAATGAAGGGCCATTGCAGTGCTTAGTGAAGTGTGCCCTGTCTCAATTTCATGGTTTTTAAGCATATGGCCAATCTGCCATAACCCTCAGTCTCACACTGAAGGTTTCCTATATCGCATGAAGTAGAAGAAAACAACTCATAGACTACTTGGCTGGATCCCTGCTTTTATTTTTAACCCTAATGCTGAAACCCTTCTTTCACATAATCATTGTAGGAAGTAAACCAAGGGGCTCTACAGACGGGCGTTATATGCTGGTGTGGGGGCAGCATGGGAGTATGGTGTACCCACGCCAGCTGCCTTGACTCTGCCCTCATGCCTCCCCAACACCGCCCATCAGACCAGATGGTGGGCGGCTTCACACCACATCTCCAGCACCACTGGAGAAGTGGTGAAAAGCCACCACCGGGGGCACCCTTTCCATGGTGCAAAAAGGAGCCACTTTTTGTGGCTTCTTTTTTAACCATGGAAAGGCCAGAGCAGGGCTGTGATGTGCAGTTGCCACGGCCCTGATCTGGCAAGTAAAGGGGTGGTACAGGCTCAGGCGTGCTGCAAGATCCCTTTGCATATTGATATTCTAGACTGACATGGCTATGTCTCTAAATTCTATATCAAGAAAACTATTCCCATTTGTATAATATAAGGGGATTATCACACAGAGGCACTTATGTGGGTGAAACATTGCTGAACTGTTTCAGAAGCGCGAAAGTGGGATCACCCATCACACTTCTAAAACATAATTGAGGCTTCCCACTTTCCTTCCATCGATGAAGCATTCGCAGAGAAGCCAGGAGAAGCCATTATTTGAATAACAGAATATCCCATTATGCTTATGGTTTCTGCAACAGTTCAGCAATGTTTTGCCCATGTAAATGCCTCCATATGATAAGATCCGTATAGAATGATTGTGTATGAAATCCTATAAACTATTTTGAGTTGCAGTAGCACCCTTATTAGTCCAGTGGATTGCCTGGGGTGAAAAAACACACAAACAGATATCATACATTCAATGTTAATACTTTATTTTTATTTTTCTAAGACAATATGTTTTCAGTATCCATAAATATCTAAGATAACTGAGCCCCACAGCTGGGTGTAACTGGCTTTAGGGAATATCTACAACACAGAAGGACCTAACATTTGGCATACACATACCAGTATATATCTTGAATACAATGTAGCAAGCATCTTTTGTTTTGTTTCTCATGCTGGCTGCAGGAAAAAAAGACATTTCATTGTCTTGTTTGATGTTTGGCACTCAAGCAGCAGTGTGTAGCTCCTTGCCAGAACCATCAATGTTGAGTAATGCCTGTGCGATTTTCATAATTCTTTCATGGCTAATTCAAATGATTTTGTGCATGAACAAGGAAATGTGCTGGCCACATAAGTCATTACCATGATCTGCACTTTGGCTATCTGTGCTCAAGTATCACCACATTTCCTTGGTAGCATCTCTGCATGGTGCTATATTTCCACACCTGCCTATCTTCATGGGGGCTGTTATCATCAGCACTGGCAGTCTGTGATGGATTTCCCTATGGTTGGGGAACTTCTTCTGTTTTAAGTTTAAAAAACAATCACTGGGGATATTATGGCCAGCAAACCTAGAAAACTATATGATCCTAGATGTTTCAACATACTAAATATAGTTTAAACATATTATGCCACCAGTTGTGCTCCCATTCATCCCTGTGAAATGTTATCTGCATCCAAATTTGAATCCTATGTAGATTTAGAAAGATGACATATATTGTGCTTTCAAATACTTTTGCATTTTCAAATATTTATTTTTGAAATATATTAAGAGAAATAATGTTGTCAGAAATTCTGATTCTTATTTCCTTCTGATTCTGGGACCACATCAGCATGCTGGTCCTGACTTTCCAGATATATATGTGTATTTGACTCCCATATTAAGTCATAGAGGTATGAGGGATGAAGAAAACATCAGTTATTTTCTCTATGTGATTGCTTGTGCATATATGTTGAAGAACCAGAAGCCAATGATACCATCTGCTTCAGCAAAGAGAACTTTCAACAAAAAGAGGGTATTAAAAAGGAGAGTATCAGTCACTCGTTTATCCTAATGCAAGGGGACCTTGTAGCACCTTTGAGACTAACAATGTAGAAGAGGTTGTAGTCTAAGATTTCATAGAATTGGTCTACTTTCTCAGATGCATGTCCCTGTAGAAGCAGACTAAGTATACAAAAGCTGATGCTACAACCTCTTCTACATAGTTACTCTCAAAGATGCTACAAGATCCCTTGCATATTGATATTCCAGACTAACACATCTATGTTTCTAAATTATTTTATCATAACTTTGCTGCCCAGATAGATGGAATATTTATGGACTATTCCTTTTAAATCCTCCAGTTAACCAAAGATCAGCAATATGTATGATGGAGAATGGTTCTTTGAGGCATATAGTATTGTTGTGCCTTGTGATTGCTTCTTTTTGGTTGGAAATTCTGCTTCATATTAACTCTGTAGCAGACAAAAAAAATCACATTGGCCAGGTTTTGTTATTTATTTATTTCTATTTTATATCCCATACAGACGTTCATGTCTGTCAAAATTACATTCCTGTAACATGGCATCTGTTAGAGGGATAACATAAATGGATCCTTTTAGCCCTTGCACTTGCAAGTCCTCCTTTCTTTCTTTATTTGAAAATAATAATTGTTTAAAAAAACTGAAAGAACCAACAATGATTCAACCGAGTTTGCTTTCCCCCCCCCCCCAGCATTTGGTTCCAAATGTCACTGTTAACACCACCATGACATTGTCATGGATGTTCCCTTTGCCCCCAGTGATAAAGTACAACTGGAATGAGCTTGGGTTCACCTCTACAGCTGACCAAGGGCCAGGAAATGGAGCTGCACTCCCCAAAAAAAACATCCCTGGTTGCTGTTACACACCAGGAGAAGTAACTGGGTAGAGGGAGCAGTCTTAACTGTCTCCACATCATATATGTATATGGGTGACTTAATGCACTACCAGCCTGATGTAGACTTCAGCCAATGTATATTTTGACTGAAGGGCCTATCATCTGGATTTTGTGATTAATTAATGACAGATTAAGGATTTGTGTTATCCTCAATTTCATTTTCAACAGAGATAGTTTCAAATTGCTGTACAGTATTTGTATCGAAATGTATATAGGGATTTTGTTTTTGTTTTCTGCTCTCCAATCAGCACCCAACTCAATAATACTAGCAAATTTTCTGCTTAAAAATTGAGAAAATTTAAGACACAGCTGTTTAAGATGCTGCCTGGGTGACAAATTTATAAGCTACAACTATTTAGCTATCCATTAGATAAAATAGTCTTAACCATTGTGTAAATCTTTTTGCAAAAGCCCTCTAGGAACCATATTTTATTTACATATGTATTGATTAAGAATTCCACAAAATGTGTCATTCCATCGTTTTAAAGGTTCAGGCATATGGATAAAAAGGGCACCAGTGTGCTATGGGACAACCCTGGATGAACCATAGGTTTGTGATTGGAAGCTTGTGTTCCTCCTCCCATTTTAAAATAATTACAATGATTCATTTTGTCCAATACTAACTGTGGTTAGCATTCACTACAAATTAGGAAACCAAATCAAGACTATTCACCATCATGAATTTAGTTTATTATCCTAAGAATAATGAAGGCCCAGTACGTACCTGTGAAAAGGCCAGACTGGACGCAGCCTGTTTCCCTCTGGAGGGATGCTGCAGCAACCAAAGTGCCCAGCGTCCCTCTGGACAAAAAAGAAACCGGAAAAACTGGGTTCTTTTTGGCACATGGGGACAACGTCATCAGTACGCCATTGGCACACTGTGATGCATCCAAGATGCAAGCACAGTGCCCGGCGGTGCAGACACGGCACCGCACTTGAGTCATGCACACGCGCCACATATGGATGGTGCCACGTAAAGATAGTGCTGTCCATATGTGTTAGGGTTCTGGAGTGTGTGGATGCTGCACACTCCAGAACCCTAATATCACCAGCAGCTTTTGGCCCGTCTGTTTCGGGCCGAAGTTAGTTTATCACCATCCTGAAGTTAGTATGTAGTGCCTGTGAGATTAACTGAAAGACAGAAGTTGGCAGCATGAGCTTTTATAGACTTCAGTCTACTTCCTCAGATGTATATAGTGGAGTGGAAACTAGGGACCAACATATATATATATGTCATTGGTATGTGAGAATGTCAATTCAAATTCAAAATCTTTTGTGTATGGAAATGAAGTAGCAAGTTCAGTGGTCATGGTTGTTAGTGAACTGGCCAATGCGTATGGAAATGAAAAGGCAAGACCAGTTTGGTAATGGAAACTAGCCTGCAAGTGAAGAGACTAGATGAGTGTAGGACACCTCCCTGCAAATGCGGTCAGATAATGTTGAAATATATGTAATGAGTCAGGTAGTTAAAGTGTTGTCAAACTGTATTATTTCTACAATGCAGATGAGCCTTAAGATTCTCAACCTCAAAGTTTCCTGACACTCAAGGAACCTAGTGTTGTTTTTTTACTATTTTTTCAAATATTTTTCAATAATCTTTCCATCCCTAGTTGAAATATACTATAAAAATAGCAAAATGGATACATCTATACAAAATAATCAGAACAACAACACAAAGTACCCAACAACCCCAGCCATAAAGAGCAGCCAAATTAAAAGCAAGTAGCAAGCAATAAACATAGGTTTTCCAATTATAAGAACAGGCAAGTGAGGAATTCCCTGTAGGATTGCTGCATAATACAGTATGTATGAATTATAAGAACCTCCAGGTTTCTGAAGACCTTTCATTGATTCCAAGTGAACAGACAGGGTCCAAAGAAGACACAAGATCTGTTGCAATTTTGTCCTGAAGTCAGGGCTCTCCAAGTCAGAAGAGTTGTGATTTGCAAGGAGTACGACATCTTCTATCCACCAGCTGGAATTCCTCTATTCTTGCATTATACTACAATTCCCACCACAGCTGGAAAGTAAGTGGATTCTTTGAGCAATGATAAACTGTTAGGAGTCATTCTTTGCTTTACTCTAAAGTGTTTCATCTGATTCTGAATAGGCAAATCCCATTAACTTTACAAGAGTTCCTGGTGGTGATGAAAACTGATAACAAATCTTTGGATGGATAGATAGAAATATACAGTAGATAGAAAAATAGAGCTACCTGCATTTTCAGACTCTTCATGAGGTGATACTATAGACTCTGCCATGCTGAGTGTCTGTACTTCAAACTTTGCCACTACACTACTGACCACCTGCCCAAAGCCCAAGAATGATCTTCCATTCCTTCATCCTTGGCAGGCGTTCTTGATAGATCTAACAAGAAGAGACAAGGACAAACCCATGCTCAGTGACACAAACCAATTAAATTATCTTTTTCCATCCATTGTACAGCCAAAATATGCCCTTTAATCTTTACAGCATATCTCCAGATCGTAAAGGACATTCAGCAGCAGCTTGGAAGATAGTGGTCTGCTCTCTTAAATAACCAACTAAGCTAGGGTGCTTTGCCAGCTCTGCCTCTGAAGCCCATTGCATTTTGATGAGGGCATCTCAAAAGGAGAGGTGTAGCAAAGCAGCAAATTAGGTTTTTTAACACAAAGCCTAGTCATATGTTCCCAGCCAACGACTTGCAACATTTGAGACCATGTTTAGGGAGCGTAAATGGAACTGCCCTTGGGGACAAAATATCATTTATGCCACTGAACTTTCTTTTGTGCATAGATGCCATTTCACACCCCATGAACCTTTAAACATTATTCATCTGAAACAAAGGCTCAAACACAAAACCTGGCAGTTGGGACGCTGCAAGGATTTTTAATTCTCGCTGGGGAAAATATGTAGCATCAACAGCGCCGGATGGCAGAAATGCACAAATGCAGGGATTTTTCTTGTTTGTTCTGACTTAAAAGCCATAAATAAAAGAAGGGGAATTATAATTTTGCCTAACTGTTTCAATGAGACACAATCAAGACTGCACAATGTAGAAACAGATTATGCCACCAGTGCTCTGGGCATCCAGTAAATCCTGGCATTATGTGTGCCATAAAATGGAATGGAGGGCATTTCACCTGCTTCCATTGAGGCACTACCAGGTTGCAAACTAAATGGACAGAACACCTCTGATATGTGCCAGATTCATGCTTTCCCAAGTCACAAAGTAAAATATTATAATACACTTTCCAGATAGGACATTCAGCAGCGCTTTCCCCTATTTAGCTTGATTCCATTTTCTGACATTAAAAAGTCACAATTAGCATTTGAGATTAAAGGGCAAAACGCTATTTGTATGCTGTCATTTCTTTTTTTTAAAAAAATGCTAATCACACTTGCTACAATGGCTTTTTTCCCCCTTCGTCTTTCTCCTCTTGAATCCCCTTATATATACTAATTATTTTAATGCTTAGTTTCTCTGTAATGGAAAGTGAGAATGAAATAGGGAAAAGCTCACTGATGTAAATAAGAAGCCCCGGTTTGCATTAGTCTAGGGCAGCCCACACCTTTAGCCTCCTGGTATTCAGGTATTTTGGACAAAAACTCCTTTATTTATTTATTTATTTATTTATTTACTTCTCATCCTAATATATAAAAAAAAACATTTCACAAAAAAAGATTAAAAATCTTCCCCAAAAATCCTTTAAAATTTTACACATTTAACATTCATACAGTAATCAAATCAAAGTTTACATTTCTTTCTTGCTTCTAAGAGATATATATACTCTAGTTGGTTCTTTTAACTCCCTGTTTCTCCCAAAAGAAAGTACTGTATTGTCTCCTTCAGATTCTTTTTTTCCATTCTTAACTAAAGTGTCATTTTCAAAATTGGGTTCTAATACCTTGATCCCTTATTCCAATTTATTTCACATTTTTATAAATTAAACACATCTTTCTCGTTTTTCATAATATATAAAATAAGTAAACAACCTTTAAGTTGTTTGTTCAGTATACTCCCCTTATTCTCATTTGATATTAAGATTTTTGTAATTATTTTCCTCATTTCTTTGAAAGATAGCTATATATGTATATATAATTCATCAACTGTAGTTTTAGCTTCAAACTCTAGGTTCTGTGGCGGGATATAGACCGCCATATAGTACGTATTCTATACGTACTAGGGTTAGGAAGGGGCGGTGCTTCCGCACCCCCTAACCCTAGTACGTATAGAATACGTACAACATGGCGGCGCCCCTTCCACATGGGGGCTGCCATGTTTACGTACTGGACGCATAGCGTCCAGACATGTCGTGACACCTATGACGTCGTGAATGCGCCAGCGTCGCCTCGCGACATCATAAAGGTGCCGCAAAAAGAAGCTCCAAAATGGAGCTTCTTTTTTGCTACACGCGGGAGCCGCGCAGTTTGGCTGCTGCGGCTCCCTCGCGGAGCAAATGGCGCCGGCGGGAGACCGCCGCAAAGCGGCAGTCTATATCCCGCCTTTGTTTTGTTTTTTCTAAATTATCTAATAATGGTTTCCATTCTTTATTCCATTTCTCCATTTTTTTTGTGTAAAATTGCTGTCAATCTGTCATTTTTCTCATTTCATACATTTTCCATTTCCATTTCTCTATCTTTGGAGTGATCCCACTTTTCCAGTTTTGAGCAATTAGTAATCTTGCTGCCGTTATTAAATATAACAAGATTCACCAGTGCTTGCTTTCATTTACTTCCCCAAACTCAAAGTTATGTTAAGAAGGTAACATTCTGGATCTAAATCATAATATATTTTTAACATTTCTGTTATATTTTTATGTATACTAATCCAAAATTTCTTGATTTTGCTACAATTCCACCACATGTGTATAAAATAACCTTTTCCTTCTTTACATCTCCAACACTTGTTGGTTTTTAATCTATATATCTTATATATCCGACATGGTGTCAGGTACCAACAATTAGCCATCTTATAATAATTATCTTTTAGATTATGTGCAGCTGTAAATTTTTCTGGTTTTTTTCTAGTAGATTCCCATTTCTCTAATTGATATCTTTTTAGATGTTGTTCCACGTTTTCATAATTATTTTTAACAAATCAATGTTACTTAGTTCTATTCCCCCCCCCTTTTTTTTTCCAGGTCATGTTTAAGTAAAATTTATAGATTTTGCTAATCTTTTTACAGTCGACCCTTGTTATACACTGGGGTTTGGTTCCAAGATCCCTTGTGTGTAACAAAATCCATGTATGCTCAAGTCCCATTAATATATTGACATAGCAAAATGGCATCCTTTATTTTAAAAAAATGGAAAATCAAGTTTGATAATTGAAATTTATACTTTTTTTGAACATTTTCAAACCATGGATGCTTGAATCCGTGTATAAAAATCCATGTATAAGAAGGACCAACTGTACTTTCAGGTGCCCAAATTACTTAGAATCATAGAGTTGGAAGAGACCGCAAGGGCCATCCAGTCCAACCCCCTGCCATGCAGGAAATCTCAATCAAAGCATCTCTGACAGATGGTCATCCAGCCTCCATTTATCAGTTTCATCTTCTTCTTTTGTAAAGCCTATTGTTTTAGAGTCTTCTTTAAATTTCTCTTTTAATTGAAAATAACTAACAAATAAATAGATTATTTTGCTTCTCCAGATCTTCTTTAGTTTTTATCTCAAATTAATTCCCATCTATTTAGTTTTTATCTCAAATTAATTCCCATCTATTTCTTTATAAGTGATCCTGTTTTGCTTTGGTTCCCACCCATCAAAGAAAGCTTCTTGGAGTGAAGTCCAATGTGGTATTTTAATTTAAAATTTTTGTTCAATATCTAACCAATTTTTAAGTAATGATCCTCTTATTACATGGTTTGTGAGGTCTTCATTTATTTTTTGGCTTTTGTACCAAACATACGCATGCCAGACAAATCTGACGTTATATTTTTCCAGATTTAGTGTTAATGTGTTCTTTAATTTAATCCAGTCTTGTCACCAAAGCAGAGCTGCAGCTGAGTGGTAGAGCTTTAAATCTGGTAGAGCCATCCCTCCTCTTTCTTTAGTATCTCTTAAGATCTCCCATTTTATTCTTGCTTTCTTGTTCTTCAATAAAAGAAAAATCTTGATTCTATCTTTTAAAAAAAATTGGATGTGGATAATTGGTACATTGATAAACAGAAACATCAACTTAGGTAGGATATTCATTTTTACTGCTGCTATTCATCCAGATAAAGTCGAATTATATTTATTCCATTTCTTGATATCTTTTTAGATGTTCTTCCATGTGGTTTCATAATTATTTTTAACAAATCAATGTTTTTATTAGTTAACCAAATTTCTATGTATTTATTTTTCTTTCTTTATTTTGCATTCCAATTTTGCTTCTAGTCTGGCTTCTTCCTGTTGTCTTATATTTTTCGTTAATAACCAAGTTTTGATCTTGTTCAGTTTAAATCCTGCATATTCCCCATAGCTATTTATTTCTTCTATCCTCGCTTCAATACTTTCTTCAAGGTCTTCTAGAATGATTACAATGTCATCAGCAAAATATATTTTTAAGCTTATTAACAGTTAACACAATGTGCTTGCCCTTTTCTCCTGATTTTGGTATCACTGGGTGCATGTTGGTAAGAAACAACTTCTGAGCAATTATCAGGCTTCTAACAATTTTTAAAAACAGTAATTTTGATAATGCAGGGAAATTTCAATACTTTTTAGGCTTAAAGTTAGCAAAAACATCCCATTTGCACATATTACCATATACCCAACTGAAATTCCCTAGGAAAGTATTGGGGAAAAAAATACAAAGGTGAACGCATTGTCTGTAGGAAATTATGAAACCCATAATAGCCAAAATGTGATTTGTAAACTGCCTGTGGCCCTCCAGGCTTCCTGGTGTGGCTTCTAGTCTCCCTTGCTGTGATGATATGCAGGAATTACAGTTAATGATTAACATGACCACAAAAAACATGACTAAGAATTCTGTGTGTTGTGGGATGGGAGGAGGTCAATGGAGGGGTGACACCATGAGTTACTGCACTGGGTGACACCAACCCTAGTGATGCCACTGATAGTAACTAGCGTTACAAAAATATCAAGGTCTTAAAATGAAACATTTCAGCTTCTGCAATGGGTGTTAAGCTGTTGTGATGTGACTCAAAGGACACTTTGGTCAAGATACAGTAGCATGGCATAATGCTGAGAAAGTATACATCATTTGCTGTAGGTGAGTGATTTCAGGTATTGGTCCATAAATCAAGGAGTTTTCTCTTGTTTTTAGCAAGGTTCTTCAAACCCACAATAATAGCATTCTTTTTTTAGTAAAAATCTCCCCAAATGGCTAAGAATGGATAGCATTCTCCAATTGCTAGAGTGGCTTGAAGGCATACACATACACGCACACACACAGTTAGAAGATGCTGGAGGAAAAGCTAACACAAGTTGGATTGATTGTTCTTTCTTAACTAACTTCCTACTTTCACAGCAAAATCTTTTTCTAAATCATATGGCTACTTGGTAGGTGGTGCAAATGATGGCACATGGATGATATAATCCAAGGACAAAAAAATGGATTTCCTTCCTTCCTTCCTTCCTTCCTTCCTTCCTTCCTTCTTTTTTTCTTTTCTTTCTGCCCTAGGTCTCCTTTAGCTCTTCATGTTTTTGTGTGCCTTCAAGTTGTTTCCAACTTATGGCAACCCTTGGGTGTAGCTATCGTGGAGTTTTCTTTGCAATATTTGTTTAGAGGAGATTTTCTTTTGCCTTCCTCTGAGGTTGAGGCAGGGTGACTTGCCCAAGGTCACTCAGTGTATTTATTTATTTCATTTGTAGGCCACTTTTCTCCCAGAAAGGAACCCAAGGGGGCTCACAAAGATAAAAACATTTTTTAAAATTTTACAATAAGAATTTAAAAACAATTAAAAACAGTAGTTAAAACAGTGTAAAATTAACATAAAAGCATATGAAAGTTAAAACAACTAAAACACTCACTCCATATAAAAACCACCCTGTCATGATTACATATTACAAAGCATGCTTAACTAAAAACGTTTTTGCTTGCCAGTGAAAGGCATTTATACCATGGTCTCCAGAGCTGTAATCCAGTGCTCAAACCATTACACCATGCTGCCTCTCAAATGTGTGTACGTCCCTCCAAATTGCTTGTTGACTTATGCTGACCTCATGAATTCCATCGGGTTTTCTTAGACAAGCAATACTCAGAGGTGGTTTTACCAGTTCCTTCCTCTGAAATATAGCCTACATCGCCTGGTATTCATTGACAGTCTCCCATCCAAGGACTAACCAGGGATAACCAAGGCACACAGGAAGCAATACAGAAAGAGCAATAGAACTCTGCAGAACCAAGTCCATGCAACCTTTTGGCCTATCAATATTTAAGGGACACCCCACTCTATAGTAGTTTCACAAAACAGTGGAAAGACACATACCTCTCAAACTGCAGCTAGCTGGAGGGGCAAAATGGGATGGATTACTCCTGCTGTTAGAGATGCTGTTACCTGGTAAGGCCATGATTTGGGAAAGAAGTACAGAAACCAACAGATAACAGAATGCCAATCTTGTCCCATTTCCCTTCACTACACTACCTTTTAGTGTTAGGTGTGAACTCGAACAGTGGCTGCCAACTTTCTTTTTAATTAGTTATGATACAAGTCTAGTATGCAGTGCGGTACCTATACATTCCTTTGTCCTGTGTTTGGGGATGGTCAAGTACACACTCCTGAAGAAGCAGTCAAAAACTGAGTATATTCTAATTTACATGCATTTAGAAATAATGACCGTGATTTAAACATAACTACAGTGTATCCCATCATGCTGACAAGAAGCACTGGATATTTTCAAAAAGAACTCCCTTGGAAGTATTGGAAGAAAAAGATAGTTCAAGGAAGAATAGAACAGCTGGATCTCAAACAATTTGAAAGAAAATGAAAATTTGACTTTTCAGTTCCCCCTGCAAGCTAAAAAATACTGCAGAAACTTATGAACATAATCACATTCTAAAATATAACCACAAGATGTCTTTATTTTTTATTTTTTTAAAAATTTAGTCATTACTGGGCAAACATTCAATCTGGCATAGACATTTTTTAAAAAGTTCCACTCATGGAGGAAACAAATTGAAATTCTGTCAATACATTACAAAGAATTATTAATCCACTCTCATGATAATGAGATGTCCTCCTTTTCCAGGACATGTCCTACATTTCAACCTTCTGTCCAGGAATAATTCCAAAATGTCCTCCATTCTGATCATTACTAAGAAGCATGAATTTATGTTAAATTAATTTTTTTAATTTTATTTTGTGATGTCCTACATTTTTAATGTCCTACAGTGCCTTGCCTGTCACCCTTCTCATTCTCACAACAGGCATGATGTAAACATTATGGATATTTTACCATAATATTACCAAAAGAATTACCAACATTATCAAAAGAAAAAAATGACTACTGACATAAAAGGGAGTAGAAACAAAGACACCCCTATAAATTCTTCTTTCTCTGACCTTTGATTTTTCTGCCCAACACCTTCAATTGTCACCTTACAATCTTGGGATTTCCAGCAACTTCGCCCAGTCTAAAGATGACTTGAGGAGTTGGACAGTTTGGTAGATTGCCTTGTGGAGAGAGAAGACATCTGTGAAAACAGTCTAGCTTCTAAATCAAAGGAGAGTCAAACCTTCATGTCAGGTACTGTTTAGGGGTGTTTTTTTTTCTTCTTCCTTTGACATATCCATGGTAGGAGAATAACAATCCATTCTCTTTTGATATTTCATCTTTTTTTCAAATCCTCTAACATGCCCAGAATCATTTTCTCACTTAGCCGTTTTCTTTTGTAAATTTGATCTCCTTAGGGCTTTATAAAGTTTTGACAATGAACCCACAGACATTTTTATGCTCTCTGAAATTCTGTTACATAAGTTGGCACTCCCTTTCCATCATCTTTATTTTCCTGTACCGATATAAGGTGGGTGTGGGGTGCGGGCAGATTCTTAGCAATGAAGCAAAATTAGTGCCAGTGTAGCAGCTGTGATGGAACCCACTTCACCCTCATAATTAATTGTTTTTTAAATCTTATATTTATACTTTCATTAATGATCTTGTATAGTTTTGAAGTTGTATTGTTTTTAAAATGTTGTTAGCTGCTTTGAGTCTCATTATTGGATATAATTAAATATAATCCTCCTTCTCATCATCTTTCAAAGATGTGTGTCTGTATGTGTGTGCCTTCAAGTCATCTCTCAATTTATGGCAACCCCATGAATTTCATAGAATCATAGAGGTAGAAGAGACCACAAGGGCCCTCTAACCACCTGCCACACAGGAATATGAAATCATATGGGACTGGGTAGACCAGGGTGTCACTAGAGGAGTACAGGGGATGTGGGATGCACCAGGTGACACTCCAAGGGGGGGTGACACCACTGGGCCCCAGGGCTTATCCTTTTGAGAGAGAGGGCTATGGTGTTTCCTTGGCGGGATACAAACCGCCATATAGTACGTCTTCTATACGTACTAGGGTTAGGAAGGGGCGGTGCTTCCGCACCCCCCTAACCCTAGTACGTATAGAATACGTACAACATGGCGGCGCCCCTTCCACATGGGGGCCGCCATGTTTACATACTGGACGCATAGTGTCCAGACGTGTCGCGGTGCCTAGCCGTTGTGAATGTGCCAGCGGCGCCTCGCGACGTCATAAAGGCGCCGCAAAAAGAGCTCCGAAATGGAGCTTCTTTTTTGCTCCGTGCGGGAGCCGCGCGGTTTGGCTGCTGCGGCTCCCGCGCGGAGCAAATGGCGCCGGCGGGAGCTGCCGCAAACGGCGGTCTGTATCCGCCCTTGTGTCCCTTTAAAATGCTGGAGCTCAGCAAAAGAGATAGTGTGAATGGAGTGAGGATCAGTGGGAAGAGAAAAGAGAAGCCTTAGGGTTTGGTGATGTTTTTGTTTGTTTTTCATCATTTTAAGTGTTTGAATGTTTAAATTTGCATTTTTTTAAAAAATTCAAAACATTTGTTCTTTTTAAATTTTTGTTAAAAACATCACATCTTATCCGTTTTTCACCCTAACCACATGAAACTATGTGTGTATAAATAAACTTCGGTTGCGCATATGGTATTGTAATTCAAAGACTCAATTTTAATTTTGCTAGCTGATTATGTCACAACTGCTGCTATTACTTTCAGTGATATATGGAAATTATGATTGATGAGTAATAGTACAAAAAACATTACTAAGGATTCTGTATGGTGTGGTATGAGAGGAGGTCAATCGGGGGGTGACACTATGGGTTACCAGATCAGGTGACGCCAACCCTAGTGATGCCACTGGGGTAGATTAGTGGTCTTACTTTCTAAAGGTAACTTCCTGGAGTTTTGTCTGATAAACTGCATTACAAGGCCAGGCTGGCTTCACTTTTGAGGAGTCTTCAGCCAAAGTGTCCTACTCCAAGACTGGTGCTTTCCCCATGAGTTCAGCTACTGGCACTAGGGAGTATCAAGCCCTACAGTGCTCCATATAATGATACTACCTCAATTGCATTGTATTTAAAACAGAGGACAACTCATAAATGTAGTCACCCCAAGAAGGAAGGTTAAGAACAGTGTCCGCAGTGGAGCCTGCTAAGATTTAACAGACCCACAGCTAGTGAAGTGTACCAGATGCAAATGACATCTCAGACAACCACCACTCGCTACTTAATGGCAGAATCAGCCATGCTAACAACAAACAAAGAGGGTTCATACAGAGATTTTCTCATTTTCCCCTATTTCATTCCAGTGTCATAGAAGTAGACTGGAAACACAAGACATGTTCACTTGGGACTAAGGTAGCATATCTTAAAAGTAAAATTCACAATAAAAGCTAATAAAATTGCTGTGTAAACAAGCATTTTCATGTCTTAACTGTGACACAATCATTATATGTCTCTGCCTTTATTACAATTGCAGAGTTCAAAAGTATACTATTTGAGTATTAGTATAAAGAGTATAAACATTAAAGTGAAGTATGTTTTGCAGGATTCCATGAGAGAATTGCAGTTCAATCCTAAACTTATTACATGCAGCTAAGTTCCATGGAAACCAAGCGGATGTAATTCCAAGTGATTTTTTAAAAAAACATGTTATTAGTTGTTGGCAGGCTCCAAAGGAATGAATATTATTGGGGAAAAGCAAACATTATCTCATCATAAAGTAAAGTAAACTGGATGAGATAGTCTGCAAAAGAAATATTAGCAGCCTGAAAAAATGCAGACACTAAGGTATGAGTAAAAATAAAATAAAGGGAGGGGGGAGCAAACTGAGGAGTGAATAGGCAGCTGAGTCTTTGCATATTTACTCAGCGGTAAGTCCCAGTATTCAGTTAGAATTACTCCCAATTAAATATACATAAGACTGCAAATAAAACTTATTATATGTATTTACTATGCATATAATTATTATTGACATTCCATAGTGTTATCTACTATGCATGTAATTATTAGTAACAAAAGTCACTTAGGAAGGGAAAATGCAACATGAGGGTTCTAGGAGTCTTTCCACACTACATAATTATAGTGCTGTGATTCCACTTTAACTGTCATGGTTCCATCCTATGGAATCCTGGGATTTTCAGTTTGGTCAGAGGTATTAGAACTCTCTGGCTGGAAATTCTAAATGCTCCTCTCTGGGCTGCTGGCCATAATGGTGGGGGATTCTGGGGGATTCTGCAATTTAAAAAGAGTAACTTGTCCAAACTCTGGCTTTAATTAACTCACAGGCACATGTCTTAACATCATACGATGCAGGTCAAAAGCTGCTATATATGCTTCCCTGGCACCTTCCTCCCACTTACAGAAGATGTAACTAGCTTTGGAACCTGCTTACACCAATTAGCACCAGCATTTTGCTTTTTTAAAAGAGTTGTTTGATCCCTTCACCATCTTGTAGTGCAGCAGATAAATCATTAAAATCTGAAAATGCAGCTATTCCTTGACATGTGTAAAACAACAACATATGTTTTCAAGTCTGGCAAATCATAGTTGAGCTTAAATGTATAAATGAATAACAAATGACTCTCTAATACTTCCTTGATTCCAGTGAATAGTTCCTGGCTATAATATAAAATAAATACATTTTGGAGGTTTGTCTCCCCTTTTGAAGTTGTGTCAGTGGATATGAAAGACTTCTAAATAGAAACATTGTTATTTTTTGCTTTCATGTCAGTTCTGGCTTATGGAGACCCTAAGGCAAACCTATAACAGGATTTTCTTAGAAGGTTTCTTCAGAGGGGTTTGCCATGCCTTCCTCTGAGGCTGAGAGAATGTGACTTGCCCAAGGTCACTCATTGGTATTTGAACCCTGCTTTCCAGAATCCTAGTCCAACACTCAAACCACTACACCACACTGGCTCTCTTTATTCTTTATAACTCTGTTTCACTGACAAAAACGCAAGGTCTTTGGATTACAACAAAAATGGTCAGAGCTCTACATTCTGTCCTCCTTCTATCCTAGAATTTATTCTCACGATTTTGAGCACTTATTTTGTGTTTGTTTTTGATCATCTCAGGCAAACTTTCATGGGATCAGAAGGTGATGTGGAACCTGATCATTCCTGTCAGATTTGCAACAAGTTTACTCAAGTCCCTTCCACACCATAGAACTATAGTGCTTTGATTCCAGTTTAGTTGTCATGGCAACATCATATCAACAAGCTGGGTACTCATTTTAGCAACCTCAGAAGGATGCAAGCCTGAGTCAAGCTTCAGCCCTCAGCTGGTATTATAAACTAGGTTAATCAATCTAAGTTAAGCACATCAGGTGGCCAATATCAGTATTAGTAGTCATCAGGTAGTCATCAGGTTTTACACAAGTACAGTACCTGTGAATGAACACGTAAAATTCACATTCCCTATGGATCACTATAGATTGACTGTGAAGATGGGACGACATGAAGCTGGAACATGCAGTTAATCTAGAAGCAAGATGAAAGAATCAAGATTCAAAACAACTTGACAGGTCAGAACCCTGGGCGAAAATAAATACAATTACATTCAAGAGATAATAGCAAAATCCTGCGTTTAGGTCTAAAATGTGAAGAGGGGAGCACAGGTACAGAATGGGAGAGACTTGGCTGGGTAACGGTACATGTGGAAATCATGTAGGGTCCTAGAAGATCATAAGCTTCATCCCAGCCAGCAGTCCAGTGAAGCCATTGAAAAATGTAACTTTGTGTTAGGATGTACAGTTAGCCCTCAATATCAGCAGGCTTTCCATCCATGGATTTGAGCATCTGCACATCATAACCCCATATTATCAATGACAGTGTGTGCATGCAGGTATGCTGAAGTGGGCATATGCATCACTATCCATTGGATAATATGGAACTTGAGCTTCTGGGTTTTTTCCAATGCATGGAAGGGCTCTGAACAGAACTACTGCAGATGGGAAGGGCTTACTGTATTAACGAAAGTACATCCTCATTGTCAGCTAAAATAGTCCCATTAAATCGATGGCATACCCTCTAACATTTCACAAATGAACACTGGGACCCATGTGGTCAAGCAATGTCAAAGTGTGGTCACACAAAGAACACTCAAAGAAGGAAAAGTGGGGAGTGGAATTTCTCCAGACAGGTGTTCCATACAGAGAATTCTAACTCAGATAACGATCTATACATACTATATATATTTAATTATTTTTATTTATCAACACTGGCTAGCATCTAACTCATCTGTATTCATTAGAACTACATAGCCTTACTGTCATTGCCGTCCTAGCCCATCTTAAGAGTAAACAACCAGATCAAGTGAAGGAGATCCATTCAGTTTCCAATTGGGGTGCAAGGAGGAGGACATTTCCAACCCCTTCCCACCAGCAAGCAAGGCTGAAACAATCAGAAAGAGTACCCCTGTTGTAAGTCCTTGTCACAGTCTTGTTCACTGGTGGAAAGGGGGGGAGGGTGGAATACAGACCTCTTTTGCTTGATCCAGCAGCTGGTTCTTAAGATGGACTGCAGGAGGACAGCAGATGTGATCTAATTATGTAGGCATAACATCAGAGATGATCACACTAGGCTAAAAAGTGGAATTAAAGCAGAATAGTCTATGGTCAAACTTTATCAGATGATGCTGTGGCTGAGCTGTAGCTGGTCTGTTCTTTATCTATGACTATTGCACACCTTTTCATTGACAAGCTTTCCCCATCAGTTGCTGCCAATATCACTGCTGTAGCATTAGACCTGTGTGTGCTAATGTCTGGGCTGCAGTCCCATCATTGGACAGTCATTGGACAGTGTCCCTCAATCCCCCAAGCCTGTTTTCTTTCTGGAAAAAAAACCTTTCATTTCTTTTCTCCCTAGCCCCACTTAAATCACATTGCCACAATGCCTAAATTTTGTATAAAACAGAGAGAATTTTTAAAAAAAGAAAAGAAAAGCATTCTGGTAAAGCAATAGGGAAAGGAGCAAGGTTAAGAAGCATGCTGGGAAAGAGAGATCATGATGATGAATGGCTGTTATAGTGAGGATTGCTCTCAACCCAGTATGTATGCATTTCATTTCATTAATGTAAATGTGGTGAGAAATGGGGCTCATGATAATTTCCTAAATAGCTGAGGTAGAATACTGGTGAAGAATTCTACCCTGCCCCATACTGCAAGATCTCTAGGCAACTTACCACAATGTCAGTCAAACAATTTGAAATAGACAGGCAGGCAGGCAGACAGACAGGCAGATCATAAGAATTAAAACAATAAAAATAAACTTTCTAAAAACATGAAACAACTATATAAAATTGGTGTTAAAATAATATAAAGTCTATTATGTATAGACATTGGATGAAGTCATTAGGACCCAAAACATTTATCAAAAGCCCATTTTAACTTGGTGCCAACAGGAGACCAAGGCTGGCACCAATCAGGTCTCCAAGAGGAGAGGATTCCACAACCAGGGCGCCACACGTAAGAAGTCCTTCTTTCCTGTCCTCACATGGTATATGGTTTCCACTGATGGGAAACAAAGGAGGGACCCTCTGGCAGATCTCTATTCTTAGGCAGATATATATGTGGGAATAGCGGCTCCTTCAAATACTGAGGTCCCAAATCATTTAGCACTTTAAATGTCATTACCAACATCTTGAATTCATTCTGCAAATGTATTGGCAGTCAACGCAATTCCTTTAGTGTTTTCACTCTTGCTCTGACAGATGATGCTCATTAATGTAATGGCACATAGACGAAAGAGCCTTTTCAACCTGATGCCAGCCCTGTGGAACCCTGAATGAGTAAGTGGTTTTCAGTAGACTTTGTGCAGTTCCTGCCTGTGACATTTAAATTTGCCTTTAATCTTTCATTGTGACATCAAAGACCATTGTATGATAAGAGAAGTTTATTCTCCCATCCCCTTAGCCCAAGCATGCATCTATCATGCTCCAGAAAAGAAACCTTTAAAATTAGTGATAAAACCACTGGAAAATGAGGCATAGGACATTTTGACATGCTAGAACCATTTCACACATTATCCTATACACAAGAATTATCACAATAAAGACAGCATCTGAAAGCAGCATACTTCTCTTGTATGTTGATGTTATTTACCAGAAAGACATGGTGGGATGACATAGATTAATTGTATTGACCCAAAATATGTTGCTGGCTAAACACCAGACAAGATAATGCCAATGATGTTCTCGGAAGTAAGAATGTAGACTGCTCAAGATACTTGAGAGATGCAAGCTTTGCTATTCTGTAATTCCTTCCCTGCCAAAGGCCACATGCCAACTATTCTAGTCTACCTAGACACATCATTGAAAACCTGGAGTGGACAATCTATACTTAGTCTAGGACAGGGGTAGGCAACCTTTTTGAGCCGGGGGCCAGGTTGCTGTCCCTCAGACAATTGGGGGGCCGAAGCCAAAAAAATAAATAATTAAATAATTTTTTAAAAAATTAATTACATAAAGAAACCGGGACAAATGTAGGACAAAATTTTCAAATGGAGGACTTCTTTTAAATGGAGGACACGCAAAAAATTTGCTGATTTTAAAAACATGTTAATATAAATGCATGTTTCGGAGGCTTCTATAGACAATTGCCCCCCTTGCCCGTCGCTTGCCCCCCCTTGCGCGCCTCCTCCTGATAGGCCAAAGGCCTCACGCCCTCACGCGAGAGGCCAAAGGCTCCGGCGGCAATCGGTGGCAGGACCGGGCTGGGGCCGGTCCCAAGGCCTTGCCGGGCCGCATCCGGCCCACGGGCCGCAGGTTGCCTACCCCTGGTCTAGGAGATTCTAACAAACTTATCCAGGATCAAGGAATGGAGCTGTTGCAAACATGACATATTCTATTCCATACAAAACCCAATGGGCATTGTAGTCACAGCTTCCTTCAGCATTCGCAACATGACAATATCTTCCACTCTGTCTGTGGGCAGCAGTTGCTTTGTGGATGCAGGACAGAATATATATATATATATATATATATATATATATATATATATATATATAATCTGGAATATAGAAAAAAATCTGGGGCAAGCTCATGAATAGGGACTGTTACCTCTTAGCATTTGCTGCCTGAAGCAGCTGCCTCATTCTGCCTGATGGTTGGGCCAGCCCTAGAATATATTGCAAGCCTACATTTCTACTCCTATAATCAAAATACACCTGTTTTATTTATTTGACTAATCTATTTATTATAGTCACAATCACAAGTTTAAGCAATAATGTCCAGAACCACTAGTAATACATTTTAACTATGAAATTATTTAAGTAAAATATTTTGCTTAAAAAAAATAAAACACCTTGTACCAGCAAGTCACCAGGAAAATGAATAAAAGCTCAAGAACAATAAAAAGAGCACTCCAAAGGAGGGGTGGGTTCAATGTGCACTGAGAATGCAGCAAAGGAGCATAGCAAACATCCCAAGAGAAGGAGTTCCAGAGCTTTGGTGCCACCAAAGAGAAGACTTTGTTCTGTGTGACCCTGTTCTATGTGTATGCCTTCAGTTGGTGGAGGCATACAGGGCCTTGAAGTCATGAGCTTGCTCTTCAGCATTGACTGGAGACATATCTCTGGTTTAAAATGGCTGTGGATAGCATAGTGACATTCTTATTATTGCAGCTGCTAATGATATATTAATGGGAAAGTTTTAAAATGGCTTTCTATCCTGAACCTCAGATGGCTTCTTTGAGTTGCTAGCACTGTGAAATGTACCTTGAATACAGCCAGGGATCAGGGTCAAGGTGCTTTTAATGTCAATCATAATGCCACAGAACATTCTAATGGACGGAATCAGAATGTGCTAAAAGTCTGAATGGTAACAACCATTTAGTGGTGTTCAGCGTAACAGGAAAGTGAAATCCTTCTTTGCTCTAAGAAAGAAAGACATAAAGGCCAAACACATCTGTTCATTTATAATAGAGTTCTGCTTTCCCTTTTGCATTTTATGCAAACTGTGGACAATAAAATGACAATCCCCAAAATACATACAACATTATTAAAATACTTTGCTCACATTATCTCAATGTGTCTGTGTTCTCTCTGAAGTTTTTCTGTTTTTGCTTTTTTGCTGTTATTAAATATGCATGATATAGTGCAGCACTTTTGCTGCCATACAGTGACAACCATGTGTAAAATGCTGACTAACCTGCTGTAGCGGTGCAGGAACTTGCTGCTGTTGCAATCCGACCCCTTTCAGCCATTGCACACTACAAGCTGATAAGGCTGAAATAAGAAGGAAGGAGTAAATGGAGGTCACAAATAGAAACTTGCAGCCCAGTTTACTGTGTGGAGAAAAACCAATGGATTAACAAACAATAAAAACTCCACAATGCCACACTCCTGAAAAATGATGGTAGGTACTCTGCAAGATTTGGCAAGTGCTCAGAATATATCCTGTACCAGAGAAGCAATTCTGAAATGTCATATCGAGGCACACAGATAATGGTGCTTTTAATAGACCAAAACAGGATTATTATAGGGCCTGAAAGGGTAGTGCACTCACAGCAATTTTCTTGTGAGCAAACACGAAAAAAGAACAAACTACATATTTTTCAATATTTCACAGGAGTAACTCTGCAGCTAGGCAGAGCAAGATGGCTGCTTCAGGTATCAAATTTTGGATGTCATGAAAGGGCAGCTTTCATGAGGGGAAAGTGGAGTATAAATAAAACAATACAATATTATGCAATACAAAGGGCATCAAACTCATAGCTACACAATTTGTTATTGATGTATTTTTATTGCCAGAGAGCAAAAGACACTCTTGTGGGATTTCCTGTCCCAACCACTTTCCCGATCTTACTAAAATGAAAACCCAGAATAGAGCCAGTTAAAATTAGGTTTATAGAAAGTTACCATGTATTTAGCCATTGTTGTTGTTGGCTGAATCTATGCTCCAGAAATAATGCAACTTGATACTGCTTTAATTGCCATCACTCAATGCTATAGAATTCTGGGATTTGTCATTTTGTGAGATATTTAGCTGCCTCCACCACAGAGCTCTGATGCCATAACAAACTACAAATCCCAGAATACCATACGATGGAGCCATGGAAATTAAAGTGGTATCAAGTGGTATTATTTCTGCAAGGCACACGTAGCCACTGTGTGCCTTCAAGTCATTTCCAGTTTATAGCAACCTTATGGTGACCTCATCATGGGGTTTTCTTTGCAAGATTTGTTCAGAGGAGGTTTGCCATTGGCTTTCTTTGAGAGGGAGAACTTGTGACTTGCCCAAAGTCATTCAGTGGGTTTGCATGGCCTGGCAGGAATTCGGACCTTGGTCTCCAGGGCTGTTGCCCAATTCTCAAACTACTACATTATGTTGGCTCTCGAATTAGGTATACTGTTTGTCATTCCAGCTCAATACTCTCTGCTCTGACTGGCATTGGTTCTCTGGGGTCTGAGATCTTTAATATCACCTGTTCTCCATTTAATTTGGAGATGGCAAGATTTAGCTAGAATCCAGAGTTTAAAAGAGTTGTTAGACTACATTACAGACTCCAAGCAGCCTGGGGGATTTGGGAAATGGTAGTCCAAAAAGTAAGTTTCCAGACATTTGTTGTACCATGAAGCTATGGCCTCTCTTATACAGTCCTTCCAGATGTTCTTTTTTCTGACTCAGTTAATATATAGCTGTCACTCATTCATTCTGTGGAAGGATCCAGATGTCTACTTTCAGGGTACCATTTCCAGTATTACAACATGTTTCAGCTTTAAGCAGCATGTTCCTTCCCGTCGGACTTCAAACATGCTCTCATTTCCCCAATTCTGAAAAAAACTGCTCTTGACCCCTCCTCTTTGTCTAGCTATCGTCCGATTTCTCTTCTCCCCTTTCTTTCTAAAGTTTTGGAACGTGTTGTTTATTCGCGCTGTCTTAAGTTTCTTGAAACCAACTCCATCCTTGATCCCTTTCAGTCTGGTTTCCGCCCAAGGCATTCCACAGAGACAGCTCTCACTAAGATCTCGAATGACCTTTTACAGGCCAAGGCTAATGGCCGTTACTCTGTTCTCATCCTTCTCGATTTGTCTGCAGCCTTCGACACTGTTGATCACTGTCTCCTAATTGACATACTCTCTGACCTGGGGTTCTCAGACTCTGTTCTCGACTGGTTTAGATCTTACTTGTCTGGCAGATCTTTTGCAGTAGTTGCAGGGGGTCAGACTTCTTCTCCTGTTCCCTTATCTGTTGGAGTTCCCCAGGCCTCTGTTCTGGGTCCCCTTCTGTTTTCTCTCTACACACTGTCCTTAGGAAAACTCATCAGCTCTTTTGGTTTTTCCTACCATCTGTATGCCGATGACACCCAGCTGTATCTTTCTGCCCCTGACCTTTCTCCAAGGCTTGAACAGCAAGTCTCATCTTGCCTCACAGCTGTCTCGCAGTGGATGCGCCATCGGCGTTTGAAGCTCAACATGTCCAAGACGGAGCTTCTTGTCTTTCCTCCTAAGCCCACCCTTCAACACTCCTTTTCTGTCTCTGTGGACAACATTTCTATTCAACCAGTCCAGCAAGCCCACAGTCTTGGTTTTATCTTTGACTCTTCTTTGTCGTGTATCCCTCAGATCCAGACCACAGCCAAGGCTTGTAGATTCTTTTTGTACAATATTGCCAAAATCCGACCTTATCTCTCCGCCTCTACTGCCAAGATCCTGGTCCATGCCCTAGTGATCTCACGACTGGATTACTGGAACGTCCTCCTGGCTGGGCTTCCTCTTTCTCACCTCCGTCCTTTAATCTCTGTTCAGTATTCAGCTGCACGCATTATCACTTTCACCCACCGCTCTGACCACATCTCTCCTGTGTTGGCATCCCTTCACTGGTTCCCTCTCCCCTTCCGCATTCAGTATAAGCTCCTGCTGTCGACATTTAAAGCCCTCCATGGACTGGCCCCTCCTTACTTATCAGACCTTCTTTCTCCTCACCTTCCCACTCGGGCCCTCCGTTCTGGTAGTCAAGGGTTCCTGTCTCAGCCCAGGATTTCCTCTGCCCCTTTTCACTTGCTGCCCCTCACTCCTGGAACCTTCTTCCCCCACAAGCAAGAGCCATCACTTCTTTAACTAGCTTCAAAACAGAGTTGAAAACCATCCTGTTCAGATGGTTCAGAGAAGCCTTCCCAGGCATTGCATAATTGTCGCTTACTATCTGATGTTCTTTTGTTGCCTGTTTATCGAACCATTGCTATGTATTGTATATGTATTATCCTACTTGAGAGTATGTATTTTCCCTGGATGAAGATTAACCTTCCATTTTGAAGCCAAGCCCTCCCTCCAGTCCATCTGCCTTGGTCCAGGCCTCGGAGGTAGAGAGGAACTGCTGGACCTCTTACCCTTTCCTGCCACCACTCCCTTCTCCTTCTGTGTCATGTCTTTTTAGATTGTAAGCCCAAGGGCAGGGAACCATCTAACTAAAAAGATTGCATGTACAGCGCTGTGTAAATTTACAGCGCTTCATAAATAAAGGTTAATAATAATAATAATAATAATAATAATAATAACATGTCATCACAAGGCAAAAGGTGGCATAATCAGTGAAAAGATTTATGCCACACTGATTTTTACATGTTTAGTATTGTAGTGTTAGCATTATTACAAAAGGGTATGGATTATGTATTTTATTATACATACATCACTGGTTTTCTGAATGAATTTGTTATAAACTGAATATATTTACTATACATATACATATTGTTGTTGCTGTTGTTCTTGTTGTTGTTCTTTTGTTTCCAACTTATAGCAGCTTCCTATCATGAAGCGTTTTGGCACATTTATTTCAGAGGGGGTTTGCCATTGCCATCATCTGAGGCTGAGAGACTGTGACTAGCCCAAGGCTGAGCCAGGATTCAAACCTAGTTTCAAGAGTGATAGTCCAACACTCAAACCACTACACCACACTGCCTCACGTATATTAATATATATTATTCATTTCTTGACTCTCTTACTTTGTTGAATATCAGGAGCCCTACGCAGAGCAAGGGTTATAGCAGCAGAACTATGGTTTTTTCTTCTCACCATTCTTACATTATGTAAATTAGAACTAGATTACTTGTAATAAGTTCTTATATTGATTATGTGAATATCTGGTTCCAGCTGATGCAGAAAAGAAGTACTGTATTTGTTATACAAATAAGCTTTCTGCTTGACAGAGATTTTATAATGAATTGAAACCAAGTGACCACTTGATATATAAAAGTCTCTAACAGAGCTTCATGTGATGCTTTTAAAAAGAACTGATCTAGTGACACAATGAAGCCATCTGCAACTGAGCTGTGATAGGTTGATGCTCGGGGACCCTGAGCATCATCCCACTGCTGCTCAGTGGCTTGAGCATTATTCTTCTTTAAATTAACTTTCCCACTGTTGTGTGTCCTATCCACAAAGAATACAGAAATGCGCTGAGAAGAATGAGACGAATGTCTTAAGAATTTGCAGGGCTTCACAAAATGTGAAGCTGTTTGTTCATGAAGAAAATGGAGAGGCTGGGTCATTTCAGACTTCTGCTGAACTGTGTATTCTGTAGGATACAATTCAGTACGTGTTCATCTATATAGCAATTACATGCCCCAGCCTTAACTTCATTCTCTTGCAGATAAAGGGCCCAGGTGCAGTGCTTGCTGAGAAGTAACAATTAAGATTGCACGTGTCAATTCAGAACATGGGAGGGAATGAATGTTTTGTGAGGCAGTCGGTACAGTGCCCCTGCCTGCAGCCCTAATGGTACCACCAATTGTGCTTGAATCCCATACTCTCTTTTACCTTCGTTTCAGCATGTTTAATGAACACACCATAATAGGTGCTGGCTTCCTCCCTCTGCCAGAGCAACAGCAAACAGGCTGAAAGCCCAGGAAATCTCACAGAGTAAAAGCAATGATTGCCTCATGGCACTGAAAAGGAGGAAAGCACTCCAAAGTCCTTTATCTTGTTTGTGCTCACAAGAGCTAAGTGCCATAATTTGTCTCAGGTATCCCAGTGTCTCAGGTTAACACTGAATTTATCACAGCTTTAATGATTTTTTATTTTTGCATATCTGCAGGCATTAGGAAAGGGAAGAGGGAGCATGCCTACCCACAGACCCTTCCACCCTCCAGTTTAATTAAGTATTATCTTATCTTTGTTTCAAAGTAAAAATTATTAGAACTCAGAAATGTACACTGAGGAGGAGAAGTAACTCCTTACTAAAGTCTCATGCCAAAGCAGGGTGGGATGGCAAATATGAACTTTGACATTTGTAAATATTCTCCAAATTGGGTTTGAGTTAAACTGAGTATGCAGTACTGAGAGAAATGGACTACTGGACACCATAATTTTCACAGTTTGTTAGAATTCTTGCTGAACCAACTGTAAATTGGAGAATGTCCATGTAGCCTGAAACTGATACTTGAAGTAGTGGTGAACAACTTTATTTCTCCCAAGGAGTTGAGACAGACAAAAGATTCCAGCTAGCATTCTTAAGCTCTTTAAGCCAAGGTTTATTAAGTGACTCTATTATGCATAATTTACAGCGAGAGAGTGTTAAGCAAAATGCACATTAATATTCACACATTTCACCAGTTCTGAAGATTAGTTTCCTCATATTGTCAAGTGGCATTTATCGCCCTTGCCATGTAGTGTGGTGCCACCATGTGGACAGGCTGAAGCAGTACAAGAGTGGATCTGAAACTTTAAAGTGAGGCATGAATGTCTTTTTACATGAATGTTTAATATCAATTCAAAGAAGAACATTGCTGAACTTATTCCACACTTCTACACTGCAGTGGATGATCTATCAGACTTATAAAGCGAAGCTCCTGATAAATATGCTGCCTGCTAATAAGAGCATATAATTTAATCCTTTTTAGGCTATATCCACACCGCAGAAATAAACCAGTTTGACACCACTTTGGCCCCATTCTCACTGGCACTTTTTACCTGGAAGGAACTGAGCAGATTCGAGGGTGGCCTCCCAAATCTCTCCGTAAGCAAGTGCCCACTACAAATCAGGGGCATTTTAACCTGAATGCCCTCTTGGGAAAATTGGGTTTAACATGAAGGTGCCTGCTGTCAATCAAGCAATCGTCATAGGTGACATTTCCAGCACTCATTGGGGCATCGGAAGTGTGCTTCCTCCCCCTTTTTTTTTTTTTTTTGGTCATTTAAAAACTCCTGTGTGTGTTGTGGGCATTTGGGTTTAGTGCGGTTATGCTCTGCCCTTGGCCCCATTTTCAACCCCAAAATGAAGCTAAACGCCATCTCTGCCTCCTGTATCCCCCTCCTGCCACCTCATAAGTGCCTCATAACAACAACAACAATAAATTCCTCACCTTGGAATGCCAGAAAAAGATGCCATGCCATGCATTCTTTAGGCTACCCCTGAATTCCTTAGAGACAGCAGCAAAAGCATGTATCAATTTGCCAAATTGAAACATTGTAACATTTGAAATGTAGCATTCATTCGCAAAGGAAAAAAAGTTTTTTTTGCAAAGTACTCTTTGCAACATTTCCTCTTTGCTGGATGCGGGGAAATGAAAGGGAAAGTGAACCAGCAGCTAGCCACGTTCTATCTATCTATATATCTACCTCAAGCAAAAAACATGCACATTTTTTGTCAAAAATAATTTAAAAATATTAAAAGGAGGAGGAAGATGCCTGATGTGAGCTCCATTCATGCCCTGCCTGTGACCTGAACTGAACTGACCCTTTTCCTCCTGCTTACATTCTCTTCAGAGGAGGTTTGCCATTGCCTTCCACTGAGGCTGGGAGAGAGTAACCTGTCAGTTCCAACTAAAGTAGACCCATAGAATCAATTGGAAATAAAAAGGAAATGCAGTGCTGGCATTCTGACAGTAGCATCCGCATATAACACTAATAATAATAATAATAATAATGGCTCTTAAGTTCCAGTAACAAGAGGAAATGAAAGTAGCACAAGCAAGCACACACACATTCTGTGTCACCCAAAAAATCATGTGCATAGACTGTCAAAAATAAAAAATATTTCCTCAGTCTGATTTCCCTACAACCCTCCTCCGGCTTGGCTCTGCAGCCCAATTTCCCTTGGCAATCCTCTTCCTCCTCCTCCTTCCTTCCGATCCTCCCTGAAGCAAAAACCACTGTCACTCCAATTCCCCTTTTTTGCCTCCTGTCACCCTTGAGTCTCCTCTCACCCCAATTTCCCTTTTTTTCAGCCTGTCACCCTTGAGTCTCCTCTCACCCTGATTACCCATTTTTGACTCCTCTCATTACCCTTTTTTCAGTCCCGAGGCTCCGTCCTCCTCCTCCTCCTTCTCCAATGAGGGGAGGGAATGCTCTGCCCTTTGCCCGCCCTCTGACCTAAATCCCTCCCCTGTACTTGACCTGATCATGATCAGGGGCAAGTTCATATTTTGCGGAACCCGGGTTTTTAAAAAAAAGACGGATTTTGCCCTGAATCTGGATGACCCGTGCTAAAGGGCATTTGCTTGTGCATGCCTCTAAATGGATTGTGACAGAATCGGACCCAATATGAACTTCACATGCAAGGATCGATTTCTGATCCTGGGTAAAAGGTAGTCTGAATGGGCCCTTTAACTGACATGGCTCAATGATATGAACTTTTGAGAATTCTAGTTTGTTGTGGCCCCTGAGCTCTCTGACAGAGCCAGCTAAATAGCTTATGAAATGACAAATTCCAGAATGCAATAGTATGAGGGTCAGGTGGGTTACAGTAGCAAAATCCTGGATTGCTGGCCATGGATCAGCAAGAGTCAGTGGTGTTCTACTGGGATGCAAGCCCAGATCAGCTGAGATTAATTCACAGAATGCTGTCTTCAAGGAGATCTCCAGGACCCCTTTCACCTTATTTTTTCTTGTTCTCCCTTCCCTCTCTGGGGTCATTCACATGTGAATAATCTCACACATTCTGGGTTTGTTATTCCCATTATGTAACTATATCTATACGAATCTCTGTGGATGAATTTGAAACATGTTCAAGGCAAGAAGGGCGTTATCCCAGTTTATCCTGGGTCTATTCACATTGGTTATTCACACAGCCAAGAATCTGAATCTTTTTTAAAAAAAACTCAGAAAAAATCCAACAGATTATCCCAGGTTAAGTCAGGGGTTGGGGCAGCACCTGCCACCCACCCAAAAAAAAAACCCTTAATCAGATGCATTCAAAATGCATGTGAACAGCAAAGATTCAACCCAGATTCTATCTGGATTATTTTCACCGTCTGAATAACTCCTAAAAGTAAGCCAACATCCCACAGCCACTAATAGTGCTCAGTCCTAAGTGAGCTATTTAGCTGCAGAGTGAGAGATTGTTACTCCCTTAGGAATGGTGTTTCAAAGCAGTCTTGGAAAACAAAGCAGCCAGCCTACAATTGCATGAAACATGTGCAAACCCACTGAATTTAGGGTCTTGTCTTAGGAACCATTTCTTTGTTTGTTGGTACATTTATGTTCACAATTTGGACCTCATTCCTTTGAGACATTTTGTGGCATAGAGGTAGCTGTCATAATTGCACGAGCATCATTTCACATCAGTACTCTGTGCCTTAAATGACTTCCCATGCTGCTGCTGCAGCCTTTCTTCTCTGAATGATTGGTGGCTCTAATCAGTGCCATTGCATACTGCAGAGAGCAGAGGGAAAGCCTTTGAAGGCATTCCGCTTTATCTAAATTTCCAGGTTTCTGGCTGAGGCCTTGTGCCAGTTTTGATAAGAACACAGCCCTTGTTTGCTGCTGGCAAAAAAGTTACATGTGACTGGCTCCCATTTCTTTCGTTGGTCCTTGTGATTATACATCTAAAATAACGCTGAAGCAAAAGTTCAGAGTCTCAAAGCATTCCTTTAGGAAATGCATACAGTCCCCATTGTACATGACTAGAATTCAACAAATTACACCAACACTGCATCTTTTCCAGCTGGTCGTCTAGAAATCCATTCTAGTTTGTGAGTTGTCTTGTACTGTAGCTTTTGGTATTCTTGAAAGATTGACAACATCCATTTCCTTTCAAATAAGGGTGTTTTCAATTTAGCAGTATTCAGCAACCTACAGATTGGAGTCTGGGAGGGACTCTTAAGAATATCAGTTTCAGATGACGGATATTTTGCAGGTGGTTTTCACAGAGAACCATGAAATGCAGCTGCCATGAAACCTTTGATGAGGCATAAGTAGAACAACATCAAAAGTATGCTTTCGTTTGAGCAAGCACATGAAAGCACAGAACTAGCTGACAGTGTCACATCATTGAATTCATTTTCATTTGCAGGCACAAAATCTAGAGGAGGCAAGCTTGCTGTTTCCATAGACAGAAGCTCAGGAGGAATAAGAATCTGTGTTTCAGTGTATGTTTTGTGTGTTGTGACTAGCACACTGACTGTTGTGGTCCCACTGATTTTACTAGGTCACTACACTCACATGCCTAGCTCTGCATCCAACTCATAAAGGCATTATTTTATTAGGTTAACTTAATAAACTGAATAATGAAGTAGAAATTATTAAATTTATATGTTGCCATTGACTGGTAAGGATATTTTAATAACTGTTTAATTTTAAAAAATAATTAACATTTTTTAAAATAACAAAAAAGATGAACCCCCTCCCACATATTCTCTCAAAATAATACACTAAATCAGTGTAATCTGGTTTGATTACCCGATTGCATTTTGTAGAGAGGTGGGATATAAATAAATTTTATTATTATTATTATTATTATTAATCAGAACATGAACATTTTTGGCATCTGACAATTAAAGTAATGAATTGTAAAAATATTGTTAAAAGTGTTGACATATTAGGAGTGAATTAATTTTTAACAAATTATTTCCAAGCTGTACCTAGTGGAAGGACAACAGGTAGGGGAGCCAATCTAGCCTCCCTCTGTAGAGAGCCCCATTGCCAAGAAATGGCCACTTAGTGAGCCCTCTTTTGTGTTACCACCAAATGTGCTGATGAGTTGAGCTGAACTGAATTAAGGGCCTCCCCAGAAAAACTCACATCCTTGCCATACTCAGAATATCAAGTCACTGATAGATATTCCCCAGCATTTCATAGATGAGACATATGGCTGAGTAAAATCAGAGTACAGTTAAGACTAAAAAATTATTTATGAGGAAGAATACACAAGCTATAGCAGTTTGCTTTTGCTTGAGCCTACTGGGGAGAATAAGGAGCTTATTAGATGAACTTTAAAACCAGAACGCTGGATGGAGGCGGGGATTATTCCATGCTAAATCACTGCCGAATGGCCGCCAGCCATCAGCCCAGGTCCCAGCTGCAGTTCTGCAGCACTTTTTCAAATCTGGAAAGCTTCCAACTTCAAAAAAAGTGTTGATGGAGCATGGCTGGGACACAGTCTAGAACTGAGCTGATGGCGGATAGTGATTAGGCAGCAATTTAGCATGCAATAATCCCCACCTTCATCCAGCATCCCAGCTTCAGTCAAGGAGGCTTGAAACGCTTTTAAAGTTCATCTGATAAGCTCCTAAGATTCCACCTCATCTGTCTTCCCCACCTCCAGGTTAATTTTGAGTGCATACTACATTTGCATTTTGAACTCACTGTGCAGCAATTGAAATAAACTGGGGACAAAGGGAGAAAGTGGGATGAGGAAAGAGAAACCAGGACAAATGGGGCAAAAAACAGCTAAAAAAGTGGGATTGCAGATGATTAATTGAGACTGTACAGTTGGAGGATATGCTGCTGATCACTACTGCCCCATTGACTCCCAAAATTCAGAACTGTCCATGAATCACAGTGGAATTAACAGCTGTTTTTCAGCAACAGAGCCTCAGCAGAGAATTAGATCTCATGTCTGAATTACTGAACCAATTCAAATATGAGGAAATGCCATTAAAATATCAAGCTTCAAGCTTCATTTATATATCACTTCATATCACCTAAGCAGTGCCTAAGCGGTTTACAACTGTAAGCTAATTTGCCCCCAATGATCTGGGTACTCATTTTAGCGACCTTGGAAGGATGCAAACCTGCTTTAAACAGAGATCATAGATCATAGCATCATAGAATCACAGAGTTGGAAGAGACAAGGGCCATCCAGTCCAACCCCCTGCCATGCAGGAACTCTCAATCAAAGCATCCCCAACAGATGCCATCCAGCCTCTCTTTAAAGACCTCTAAGGAAGGAGACTTCACTACACTCCGAGGGAGTTTGTTCCACTGTCGAATAGCCCTCACTGTCAGGAAGTTCCTCCTAATGTTGAGGTGGAATCTCTTTTCCTGAAGCTTGCATCCATTGTTCTGGGTCCTGTTCGCTGGAGCAGCAGAAAACAAGCTTGCTCCCTCTTCAATATGACATCCCTTCAAATATTTAAACAGGGCTATCATATCACTGCTTAACCTTCTCTTCTCCAGGCTAAACATCCCCAGCTCCCTAAGTCGTTCCTCATAGGACATGGCTTGGGCCCAGAGTACTTGAGGGAACACCTTCTTCCCTATTGTCCACCCCGCACACTAAGGTCCTCTGGAAGAAATCTACTACAGCCAAAAAAATCTAGGTTAACATCAGTCTCCCAGAGGGCCTTCTCTACTACTGCTCCTAAACTATGGAACGACCTGCCGGAGGAGATCTGTCACATTTCCACTCTGACAGCTTTTAAGAAAGCACTCAAGACGGATCTCTTCCAGCAGGCCTTTCCAACTTAGTTACCCTTCCCAGATATAGAGATATTGTCCCCTCATTTGTCTATTCTTCCCCGCCTATGTTTCTGCATCAGAGTAAGAGCACAGCTTGAGATGTTTCACCAGGGATCCATGTGATGTTGTGCTGAAGGTGGCAATATCATTCAAGGTTATACCACACTGGGGTGGTGTAGATATAAATTTAGTTTTGCTTTGGGTAGATCCATTAAAATCAACAAAACAAGATAAACACCACCAGGGCTGCATCTACACCACAAAATTAATGCAACTTGATGCTGCTTTAATAGTTTTCTACGTTCTTTTATTTGATTCATGGCTTAATTCAATTCACCACTCAAATGCTGCAGAATTATAGGACTTGCAGTTTTATAAGATATTTAGAGTTCTTTGTCAGAGAGCTCTACAGTTATAACAAATGACAAACCTCAGGATTCCTTAGAGTGGATTCATAACAGTTAAAGGGATGTCAAACTGCATTAATTTTGCAGTGTGTCAGCAGCCCAAGTTTCATTATTTTCAACACATTTAACTAAAGCATGACCAGGAGATTTTCACACCACTTCTGGTGCTCGACTTACCTCTTCCAAATTTGGCTCAATTTCAGAAGTTAGGCACTAACTTTTCCCTCAAAACAGCTTCCCATTGCCTCCAGTGTTGCATTCAGGCCCTGTAAGTTGCTTCCAATTTGAAAAAATGGCAGCCAAAGCGACCTACGGAGCCCAAATTCAGCACTGGCTTTTGACCTACATTTCTAGACTTATACATGAGTATATACAGTAATTGTTATAATAAAAATGAAACCAACTAATGATACCAAGATACAGGTCAGTATACTTCACAATGAATTCAAGAATACAAGTGATCTTTACAGCAACCCAGTTAGATAGGCCAGTATTGTCTTACACACACACATACACACACTCCTATCTGTCTGTCTGTCTATCTATCTATCTAATCTTAAGCTGAGAATATAAAAAAATTGTCTATGGCTACCTTGGCTGCTGCCATACTGTAGAAATAAAGTTGTTTGACACCACTTTAACTTCTATGGCTCAATGCTATGGAATTCTGGAAATTGTACTTTGTTGTGGCACCAGAGCATTCTGACAGGGACAACTAAATATCTCACCACACTACAAATCCCAGAATTCCATAGCATTAAGTCATGACAGTTAAAGTGGCATCAAAGTGGTTCTGCAGACTCTCCAAATTAGAGCCAAACTGAGTTCCTCCGATGAAAGATGTATAAATTTGAACTTGTAGCCATTTTAAAATTATCCTACTTGCTTCATTATTATAAAGACTCCCTGTTCATGACTATTAAGGATCAAACTAGATGTTGCATGGGGCTCCATGGAAGTTGCAGGGAGAAGAGTTGGTTTGGACCATGGCTGTGATGCAGTGGGAGAGATTTGACCCTTTGATCCCATGCTTCTCCCCATTATTCTGCCCAAGCATCTATTACCCATAGAGTTGGCAATTTACTGACATTATTTGTCTGTCCACCGCTTTCCCTGTCCAGAGATAATACTAGCCTTAGGAAGGGTCACGTTAGGGCTGTAATTAATGCATGGGGGGCAATGGGCTTCACTTCCCCAATCCAAATCAGCCCTTTCCCTCTTCCCTAACAGCTGCTTTTCAAGAAAGACAAACAAAGAGCAAGAACAGAGAGTATTAAGCACAGGACTCCCAAGTAGTGTCTAATTTGGCCTTTAGCCAGTATAAAGATTCTTCTGTATAATAATAGAGAAACCAGAATTGCAAATACAGAAACCTGGCTTGCAATATTACTGTTATCATATTTCACATTTAGACCACACATCTCCTCTGAGGAGCTCAGGAAAAAACCATCTGAACTCACCCATCCAGCCTTGCAACAATTCTGTAAACGGCTTAAAATGAGAATATGCAACTGGCCCTGTGAGCGTCATGGCTTGAGCAAGGAGAAATCTTACAGAGTTTTAGCAGCAGATATAATGTAAATGCTTTTAAACATAAAACAATAAGACTAATAATTATTTTGTAACAATTTATGAGAAACAAGAAATGTGGTTTTCCACAAATGGAATTAACATCTACCATTTGATATATAACTTAGCATTCATGTTTGTTTTAAATTTTGATATTGATCAGATACCACACAAAATATGTTACATACACCTGACTATTATTCTCTCTTTGTAAAAAAAAGAAGAAATGACCATACTAGAAGTGCTCTAAGCATCTTACATCAGCACAGTATTGCTTTACTTTATTAGGAAAAAGAAGTATTAGAGAGTCATCTAATATGATATTAAGCATAAGAATTCTGACAGAGAGAACAGCTTCTGTAGCCTCTGGTAACACTCATGAGCTTTTGGGACTAGTACAGTGACTGACAATGAAAGAGCATCAACCAGGATAGTCCCCGAGTACCTTTTTCCTTGCAACCTGTGATGTTCATTAACTCTGAAAAATGGCTATCATTAGGCAAGCTTGATGGCAGTTCCCAAATGTCAGTGTCAGAGAAGCAGAAGAGGAAGGACATTTCCCCAAGAACATTATAAATGCTCATTAAAGCTATCAGCACAGGGCTTCAAGTTAGACCTAATCATTCTCCTTCAGCTCTCTGATGCAAAGCCACAAACCTTTCCACAAAACGTGCAGTTCACCACTGCCTAAGTGTTGCTCCCTTTCCAGTGCTCCTCATAGCAGCTGCCTACTCACCACCACTAGCATTAGGACAAGGGGCTCTTAACACAAGGTCCTGGGATGTGAAATAGGTACAAACAGAAAGTTTTTTTCCCCCTACCTTTCCGTTTCTTTCCTTTTACTTTGTCATGGTGAATTATAAGGATTTTAAAAAAAGTCTTCTGCAGTATTGGTTAAATCAAGTTGATCTCAACCCATGGCAACCCTGTGGATGAGATATCTCCAAGACTCCCTGTCCTCCACTGTTCTACTTAGTTCCTGAAAACTCATAGACAGGACTTCCTTAGGGTTCAAATAGTTCAAAACATGGCAGCCAGATTAGCAACTGGAACAGCTACAGGTGACCATATAACACCTGTGTTAAAATCTCTTCACTGGCTGCCTATTAGTTTCCAGGCACAGTACAAGGTGTTGGTAATGACTTTTAAAGCCCGTCATGGCCTGGGTTCAACCTATCAGCAGGACTGCCTTCTTCCATACAATCCACCCTGCGCACTTAGGTCCTCGGGGGAAAATTTACTGCAGACAAGAAAGACCAGGCTAGTTACGGTCACCCAGAGGGCCTTTTCATCTGCTGTTCCCAAATTATGGAATGGCCTGTCAGAAGAGATCCGAAACATTGGGCCGAGACAGACGGCCCAAAAGCGGTGTGCCGCAGCCGATACTAGAGTTCAGGAATGCACAGTAACTACATGCTCTTGAACCTTAGCATGTGTGGGTGCCACCATGATTCCACAGCCCCGCCCACACAGGGCACGTATCTATGACGTATCCTGTGTGATGTGTCACCATGCCACTGGAGGGTGCTTATTGCACGTTACCAGCGGTGCAAAAAGGAGCTCCATTTTGGAGCTCCATTTGGGCACACACATCATTGGCACGGCAACCAAACAGCCATGCCAACAATACAGAGGAGAAAGGAGCCACCCCTTTCTCCTCTTTAGCACCAGGATGTCTGGGAGCATGAAGCTCCAAGGCACCCCTTTTCCGGGCCACAGAGAAGCAGCATTTTTGCCACTTCTCCGTGGCCCAGAAAAACACCGGATTGGGGCCACAGCGTTGCCAGTGAGGCTGCCCTCGCCCCAATCCAGCACAAAAAGGGGCAACACAGTCCCACCCCTTTGGGGTGGTCTGTACAGCCCCATTACCACCCTTGACAGCTTTTAAAAAGCTGTCAGGACAGATCTCTTCCAACAGGCCTTCCCTAATTAGTACACTTGGTCACCCGTTGATAGGGATTCCCATATAGGATACAGTGGTACCCCGGGTTACGAAAGTAATCCGTTCCGCGGAGCCCTTCGTAACCCGAAATCTTTCGCAAGCCGAAATTGCCATAGGCGCTAGCGCTGGAAGCCGCGATTCCGTGTGAAAAAGCGCCGAAAAGCACCAAAAATTTTTTTCGTAACCCGAAAAAAAAACGTAACCCGAAACAGTTTTTTCTAATGGATTTTTTTCATAACCCGGAAATTTCGTAAGGCGGTGATTTCGTATCCCGGGGTACCACTGTATTCTAGGATTTCCATCTTCCTAGAATACCATCTCTCTGTTGTTGACTGATGTTTTAATGATTGGATGTTATTTTATTATTGTCATGTGGTAATTTTAAGTTGTATGTTGAAGGGAGATATAATGGGTTTAAACTTTTATTGTTGTACTGTCATGTTTTATCATTGTTGTAAGCTGCCTCGATCCTTCTAGAAGAGGCAGAATAAAAATATTATTATTATTATTATTATTATTATTATTATTATTATTATTATCCATCCATCCATCCATCCATCCATCCATCCATATAGCCTGCAGCCTTGCTCTCTTTCTATTTCCCTCCACCTTTCCTAACACTGTTGTTTTTTCCAGTGAGTTGTGCCTTCTCATGATGAGACCAAAATATGACAGCCTCAGTTTTGTCATCTTGACTTCCAGTGAGATTTCTGGCTTGATCTGCCCTAGGATCCACTTGTTTGCCTTTTGGGATGTCCATGGGATCCTCAGCACTCTTGTCCACCAACACATCTCAGATGACTTTATTTCTATCCTATCTTCTTTCTTTACTCTCCAGCTCTCACATTCATTCATAGTAATGGAGAAAACAATGGCTTGTACTATTAGAACTTTTGTGTTCAGTTGTATATTTTTCCATTTTAGAATCTTTTCTAGTTCTTTCATAGCTGTTCTCCCCATTCTTAAACTTCTTCTAATTTCCTGACTGCAGTCCCTGTTTCTACCAGTGTTTGATCCCAGGTCTGAGATTTACCACTTCTATTGCTTCATTGTCTAGGTTGAATTTGTCTAGATTCTCTTATTGTCATTATTTTTGTTTGTGTTTTCTTTATGTTCCATAGTAGGCCTGCCTTTGCACTTTCTTCTTTGATCTTCCTTAGTAGCTGTTCCAGGTCTGGGAGGTTTTCTGCTAGTATTATGGTGTTATCTGCATGTCTAGGTGATATTCCTTCCTCCTATTTTCACTCCTCCTTCTTCTGTGTCCAAGCCTGCTTTTCATATAGTATCTTCTGCATATAAGTTAAACAGGTAGGGCGATAGAATGCAGCCTTGTCTGACCCTTTTGCCAATTGGGAACCATTCTATTTCTCTGTGTTCTATTCTGACAGTGGCCTCTTGTCCTAAGTACAGACGATATAAATAATCTCCGACTACTCTTTTTGAAGAAAATCCATTTTGTGTGCCAATACTATATAAATGTCAATTCCAATATATAAAATAATTTTAATAACATTTAACATGTGTTTATGTGTTTTTTTCTGAGCATAGGGTCCACAGTTGATATCAGATTTCCAAAGGTATCTTTAACTACAAGAAGATGAAGACACCGGATGTATCCAACCTGCAGAAATGAAGTAGTTTGACACCACTTTAATTGTTATGGCTCCACCCTGTGGAACCCTGGGATTTGTAATTTGGTGAGGTATTCAGCCTGGTCTGACAGAGCATTCTGGTGCTTCACCAAACTACAACCCCAGGATTCAGTAGAATAGAGTAATGGCAGTTAAAGTGGTGTCAAACTGCTTTATTTCTGCTATGTCAATCCTCCTACCCTCCCCCTTCAGTTCCAGCTAAGGGCCCCCTTTGTGTCACCTGCCATCTGTCATTGTTGAGACCATAAAGGAAATGAAACAGAATTTCTTCTACTGTTGTTGTTGTTTGTATTCTGCTTTTCTTCTAGAATTGCAACCCAAAGTGGCTCACAGTCTAAACACACAGTACAATTAAAAACTTACAAAAGTGGCAATAAAACCCCAGCTCCATGATCTAATGGATTACTCTCACCTGCTGAACTTTGTAACCAAGAACTAGCCTAATGTTGCTTAATCCCCTCCTTCTTTCCAGTTATTTCTGCCATTACGTCATGTTACTTTATACATTCAGAACTAGCATTATGTTGTTGTTTTCTGCTAAAAAACTGCATAGAATGTTTTGAATCAATAACCAAGGATGGCAAGCTATAGAGGGGGGGATTTCTACACCTGTAAACCTCCTGGGGCTATACTTCTGCACCCATGGTGCACCCAGGAATAACATTACAACTCTTCCAGACTGGTTTTGGCTGATTTGGGGTGTGAGTTTGAAGCTATATGGACCTATTGGTAGGCTGTGGAAGCAACTCACCAAATTTGGTATTAAATGGCTTTAAGCCATTTTTAGTGGTTGGGAGGCAAAAATTGCCTCAAAGGTCTGGCAGCTTCAGGAAGGTCACACTTCCCCCAGCTCTGAAATAAAGCATATACCAAAATAATCAATGAATAAAGGGAGACCAGGACTGATCATCACATCTGTTGTCACATGGTGGTTGTTTTGTTTAATACTCTGTGAATTTCAAAATTGATGACGGATACATGGCACCAGTGCTTCAAGTTTTGGCAGCAGAAGGAGCATCTGGCAATCAAGAGAAAGGCACAGAGACAAGCAAGTAGACAGTCAGGCACAAGTTCTTGTTTGCCTTGGAGTCACTTCTGATTTAAGGCAACTCTAAATCAAACTTCTCATGCAGTTTTCTTGGCAAGGTTTGTTCAAAGGGAGTTTGCATTTGCCTTCCTTTGTGGCTAAGAGGAAGTGTGACTTACCCAAAGTCACCCAGTGGGTTTCCATGGCTGGATTTGAACCCTTGTCTCCAGAGTGGTAGTTGATTATTTGAACTACAGATTAGAGGGGAGTGTAAGAAAAGGGACAGGGAAGGAAGGCAGCTCTATGTGACATTTTGCCTGGAGGAGACAGTTCCTAACATGTCCTACTAATGAACAACAAGCAAATGAGCAATTGTTGTGACATCACAATAAAAGGGCTATTAGTCAGTAGTAGAGTGCTTGCTTGTTATGCATAAGATTTCCCATTCAGTCCTTGGCAGTGGCATCACTGCAGTTGGTGTCATCTAGTGTAAGTGAGTTGCCTTGCTCTCCCCCCCTTCCCAGACCACTGCTGTGGAGGGGAGCAGCACTGCAGCCTCTGGAAGACCCATTCAGGGTCTGGTGTGGCTGCTCTTGGCATTGCCCCCCTCCCAAAGACTTTCAGGCTCAGGGCCAAGTAAGGTCTTGGCCTGTAAGATCTGATAACTTTGTGCTGGGAAGGCAGTCCTGTCACATGACTAGATGGTTGCTATTGATTTAGGGCTTGTTCCATTATAATAGTATTCATGAGGTACACACAATTATATTTTTACTAGGAAAACTAGTGTTGATAATAACTCACCTTATGAGTTTCCGATTCTTCTTTCAGCTCTTTTACCTTCCCCTTCAGATACCCTGCAATATTTTCTGTCATTCCTGACCATTGGCCATGCTGGCTGAAGCTGTAAGGAGTCATAACGCAAGACATCAGGTTACCAGTTTGGAAAAGGCAGGTCCACATGTTCCTGTATTTCCAGAACAACCTACATCAGTTGTTATAAAGGTACAAATATACTCTAGGACAGTGCCCTTTTCTTTCAGGATCAAATAGCCCACTGAGCAATCAAGTGATTGTGTTAATCATCATCTCCCCTCTATTCTTACCTTCCAATATACTCCCTCCCAAGCATGAAGGAGCTGATCTACTTAACAGGCATAACATATACAAATGCCCTGCTAAGTATTAGCATCTTTAGCTAAGGTAAATGCATTAGTAATAACATGCTGACACTGTTACAATTAATGACCCAGTGCATTAGTATTTGATATTAGCATAATGATATTAATTGCAATATTAGGCAAGCAAAAGAACAATCAGTTCACTGTCCCTGAAAATCCTGAAGCAGCAATTTATCCATAATATTAAGGGTGCAGTGACAGCTATGACTTAAGTAACTAAAAACTTTCAAGTTGTTAGGGAGGCAAGATAGTGAAAAAACAGGCTACTGTTACAGTCACTCACAGCTCTTTCACACTGCAGAAATAAAACAATTTGACACCACTGTCACTGCGCCATGGTTCCATCATGTGGAATCTTGGGACTTGTAGTTTGGTGAGGTATTCAGCGTGGTCTGTCAGAGAGGTCTGGTGTCTCACCAAACTTCAAATCCCAAGATTCTGTAGGATAGAATCATGGAAGTTAAATTGGTGTCAAACTGCTTTATTTCTGCAGTGCAGATGTACCCTATGTGTCTGCTTTCCAATAATAATAATAATAATAATAATAATAATAATAATAATAATAAATTTATTTGTGTTTCCCCACCTCTCCCAGTGGATCGAAGCGGGGTTACAGACTATTAAAATCAATACACATAACACTCTTATAAAAACATAAAAAATATTACATCAACACTCATCAATACAACAGTACTAAAATCCATCAACCATCCAGGACATGTGTAGAGATATGTATTAGCTGCTACTTTCAGTTCTCCAACTGCACCACACAATTTGGAAAGCCAAAGAACAGAACATTGCTGGAAGCTTTGTGTTGCCCATTAGTTCATTCTAGTTTTTCCTACTGAGTTAATAATAATACGATATGAATTTATTTATCTCCCGCCCAGTCACATGGAATCCGGGTGGGTTACAACAATAGAGGAGTACAATAATTAATCCCTTCCCTTCCCAGCACAACTCCACTCAATTAATATTAAATAAATTAAAACAAAATACAAACATATCATAATACTAAAATAAAAAGGAAGAAAGTATGAAACAAAGAAAAATACAAATTACAAAATACATAACATAATAGTTAAAGTATAACATAGCATATAATCAGCTAACAATAATTGACTCTAGCTAGAAGGAGAAATACACACACACACACACACACTAAATATTAAGCAACAATAATACAGTTATAAAAAGGACTATAGTCCATGAACCCTCACAGACATTATAAAATACAATTTCTCATAATTAATAAAAAAACAACTGTAATTAGTTCAAGGCTCAATAGAAAGTCAAACTTAGTTTCCACGTCTGCTTGCCTCACAGCAGACTTCCACGGGAATGCAGATGTAAATGTCCATGTTCCACTATTCAAATGATGGCGAGGTGATTATGAGACAGATTTGACCAGCAGTCAGCTATACATCCTGTTATTAGGTAGCCAAAGATTAATCCTACAAGCAGAGAGAACTTTGCAATGTTGACTTTCCAAGCAGAATCACAGACAAGATCCCACTTGCTGACGATGTTCTCCCAGAGTGGCTACACTCGCAGTAGGAGCTCTGGTTCCTGTCCTTGGGTGTTGGGAGCTTGGGGGCGGGCTGCATTCTGCGGCTGTAGCTGTTGTGGTTGTGGGGCAGCGGAGGCAGGTGGCTGGGGGTCATTCCCCCCGGAGTTCCAGCCATTGGGTCCCAGTCCAGTTGCCCCCTTGGTGCTGCTGTCCGTCAGGAGCCCCCCTGCTGCACCAGGAGATGGGCTGCACGAGGGGGATGCTGTTGGAGAACTGGCTGAAGCCGATGAAGAGGACCAGGATCCAAGTGACGAGGATGAGGGTCCTCTGGTGCCCACCGCCCAGGCCCCCCAGGAGGAGCAGCACCGAGCCTTCATAGTCCAGAAGCAGAGGGCTACTGCAAGAGGAGCCTGAGAGGGCTGGTGCGGCCGGGGCCAGCAAGCGCTGGATCTCCGAGGCCGATGCATTCAAGTTAAAGCCAGGATTCAGATTGCCTTATTATTCCATTTGGTACTTGATCTGAAGTTTCCTTCTTCTTTCTTGGAGTTCTTCTGGAGGCCTGGAAGAAGAACATTGTACATTAATAGCCACTTGTGTAGCCATTTAACAGTACAAATGACCATTTGATGTAAAAGCCACCTGTGATCAGGTCTCCCACTAACTGCACACGCATAGTTCTCACCCATTTTCCTATCATATCTTTGAACCTTAATTAGTCTGTACTGCCAGACATCTAAATCAATATTAAGGTTGAGATTTATCAAAATTTGCTTATGAGAGCCATAGCTAATCACATCTCCACCTGGATTTCCTTGTGATTTAAGCTGCATACTAATTAATTAATTCTTAAGAATGAAACATCAAACAAATTTATGAGATGGCACCAGAGCCTTGTTCCACCAGGGTTTTATATGTCATTCTACATCTAATTGTTACTATTTCATCCATTAAATAAGTTTTGTAATAGGCAAATCTGATACCTACCTTGATTTTTTCTCCATCAATTTATGACAGAATAGACACTTTGCTTTTTAAATTATCTATAAAATACAGTGACATATGTTCATACTTAATACACAGATTCTCTAAAAATTAAATTCTCACACTAAATATAATATCTAAATTCTACACTGAGACAGTATCTTAGGTAAAATGCTGTTTAAAGAAGTGGATCATATTTGCAAGCATGTTTAAGATTTCAATCACATTTATGTGTTATTTTGTTAGGTACAACAGCCCACATGATGTAGTGATTTGAGTGTTTGACTACAACTCTGGAGACCAGGATTCAAATCCCCACTCAGAAATGAAAGCACGCTGAGTGACCTTGGGCAAATCACACTCTCTCAGCCTCAGGGGAAGGCAGTGGCAAACCTCTGAACAAATCTTGCCAAGAAAACATGTGACAGAGTCACCTTAGGGTCACGATAAATTGGAAATGACTTGAAGGCACACAACAACAACAACAACAACAACAACAACAATTTGTCACATAAATATTCATTTTTATTAGCAGGTCTTTTGCTTGGCCCAGTAGTTCAAGTTTCCTTCTACTCCATACAGCCTTATTGCAATTAAAATATATTACTTTTTATATACTGTAAAAGATAGTCTTACAGAATGTGAACATATCCTTCTGTTTTGTATTGCATAAGCACAACTAGATTTGAAAGACAGAACAAATTGATAATGGCTAACACAAGTTATGCTCCAGCATGAATTTTTACTTCTACAGTGATACTTGTGAATATTATCTCATGATATCTGTATTTTAATCCATTCCCTCCTCCAAAGGCAACCTATATAGTTTCTCCCGCTTATCTCTCAGTCTAGTCCTGTGAGCCAGGCTAGCAGAGAGATTGTGACTGGCCCTAAATCATTTAGCAAGTACCATGAATTTGAATCTATTTACTCCTGTTCTGTATTCAGTCCTGTATGTGCTACTACACTACACTAAACTATCATTATTCTTGTTCCTCAATTGTGCCATACTATTTTCAGATGCTACTCTGTCTTTGGGAGCATTAGGAGATGTCTAATACCAGAAGACATAAATATTTTGCCATGGGTGCCAGGTAACCTGATTCTATGATTATCACATGGAAGAAGCAAGTGTCCTCCTCCCATGATTAAATTACCATTAAATCCTGTTAATAGCATAATCGGGGGTGGGGGGTGGGATTATCAACACCACCCCACTTACTTGCCATTACTTACCTTGAACTGATCACTATGCTCCTTTTGATGTAGCCTAAAATTACTTTGGCTTTTTGGGCTGCTACTTCTCACTGTTGACTCATGTTTAGTTTTTGGTCTACTAAGACACCCCGATCTTTGTCACATGCACTATTGTCAAAGACAGGTGTCACCCATCCTATATTTGTGCATTTCATTTTCCTGCCTAAAGGTAGATCCTTACTTTTACACCTGTTGACTTATTTTGTGATTTTTGACCCAACTCTCGAATCTACTATGGTCATTTTGAATTCTGATTGTTTTCTGGGATTTTAGCTACTCCCCACATTTGGTATCTTCTGCAAATTTGATAACATGCCCTCTATGCCATCATCCAAGTTGTTTTTAAAGATATTTACAATACTAGAGCCAGGACAGAATCCTGAGGCACGCCCATTAGTCACTCTTCTCCAGGATGAAGAGGAACAATTGGTGAACACTCTTAGAGTTTGGCCCATCAACCAGTTGTAAATCCACCTAACAGCAGTCCATATTTTACCAACTTGTCTGCAAGAATATCATGAGGAACCCTATCAAGGCCTTACTGAAATCAACAAATACTATATTCATAGCATCCCCCTGATCTACCAAGCTTTTAACTATATCAGAAGAAGAGACAAAATTAGTCTGGCATGACCTGTTTTTCCTGAATTATTCCTAATAAAAAGGACCAGCTGACATTATAAAATGCTTTCTCCTTATCAAGAAAAAAGGGGACAGAAGAGAGGGGGGAAAGACACACACACACACACACACACACACACACACACAGTGCAAAATCAAAACAAGGAAAAAAGAAAGCCAGTTCAAAAGTCTATCAAATATCAAATATTATGTGTGTAGTGGGAGCAAAACCAAACATCAAAAGCCCTCAGATCTCACAAATGCTATGTCGATCACTGTCTCCCTCATGTCTCAACAGAGACATCTCAACAAAGACAATAAAAATGGGGGGGGGGGGCAAAACAAATCAAAAAAACATCCAAAATAAATTCACCAACACACGGGATCCCACATGCAATAGAGCAAAAACCTAAATTACTCTTATTTCAAAAAAACAGTATGTTTTTGAGGGAAATTTTCCACCATTAGAGAAAATCAACTCTTTTGTTGTTGATTCTTACTAACCCACATAACTTCAAGAATTCTGGCAGACTGAGTGCAGGCTATGTCAGGGAGACTTCCTGCTAACCCATATTGTCTCTGGAATGGCTGCCAGCCATGTCGCAGCTCAATGAGTGTCACATTCTTCTGTCTGTGGGTTTAATAGCTTACATTTACCAAGCCTTTTTGTGATCAAGTGGAGATTTATGTCTTCAGTAATCCCCTGTCAAGAGAATTTCTGTTGGATACTCCCAAAACACCATCCTCCAAGGAGTTCAAAGTTGGAACCCAACTTTAACCCTGTTCTGCTCTCTCAGTCACAGATCGGAAGTCCTCTCCAGCACCACATTTCAAATGAGTTGATTTTCTACCTTTCAGCTTCCTCTATTGTCCAGCTTTCACAACCATATATAGAAACTGGAAATACAATGGTATAGGCAATCTTAACTTTAGTATTCAATAATATATCTTGATACTTCAGGGTCTTATCTGGTTTCTTCATAGCTGCACTTCCAAGTCCTGGTCTTCTTCTGATTTCTTGACTGCATTCTGATTAAACACTGAGCCAAGATATGGAAAGTCTTGACCTGTCTCAACTTATTTTAAAGTTATGTAAATTATATGTGGTCATTATTTTTGTTTGTTTTTTATGTATGACTGCAAACCTGCTTTTGCACTTTCTTCCTTGACTTGCTTCATTAATCATTCCACGTCTTTGTTGTTTTCTGCTAATAGTATGGTGTCATCTGCATATCTTAAAATAGTTGATGTTCATTCCTCCAATTTTCACTCCTCACTCTCTGAGTATAATCTTGCTTTACATATGACATGTTCAGCATACAAATTAAACATATAAAATGAGAAAAGGCAATCTTACCTGACCCTCTTGCCAATTTGAAATTATTATTATTATTATTATTATTATTATTATTATTATTATGTTTATTATTATGTTTATTATTATGTTTATTATTATATTTATTATTATGTTTATTTATAGCCTGCCTTCCTCACAGTACAGGGGCTCAGTTTCCATTTCTCTGTATTCTGTCCTGATGGTAGCATCTTGTTCTCAGTACAGGTTATGCATCAAAACAATTAAATATTGTGGCACATTCATTTCTTTAAGAGCGAGCCATAGTTTTTTATGATCTGCTCAATCCAAGGATTTCCCATGTTCTAAAGCACAGGCTGATTTTCTCCTGAAACTCTTTGGTGTACACCATTGCGCAATGTATGTTTACAGTTGAGATAATGCATAGGGGCATGCGCAAAGTATATGTTCAGCAATATCAAGAAAATTACAACCAAAATGATTAATTTGCACATATGCACATGCATATATATATAATCACCTATATATTTTTTTTAAATCAACACACGTGTATATTTGTAGGATTTTGTTTTTAAAATTAACAGGGCAAAGACCATCTGAGAGTCAGACTAAAACATTAGTCTGGCATGCCAGGGGCTGACTCAGATCATAATTAAATTGAAGCACATGCAGGAGTACCTCAGGACACACTGTCAAAGAGGGTTCTACTCCAGTGGGGCAGCTTTTCACACATCCCCAGGAGCCCCTAAGAGCAGCAGCAAATGGCAAGATGGTTCTCTCTTGTGATTACCTGCTATAGTGGTGGAGTCTCCTTCCTTGGAGGTCTTTAAACAGAGGCTGGATGGCCATCTGTTGGGGATGCTTTGATTGAGAGTTCCTACATGGCAGAGGGTTGGACTGGATGGCCCTTGTGGTCTCTTCCAACTCTATGATTCTATGATTCTATGAGTGGTACAGAGAGTAAGGCACCAAGGTCTGGCTATTTGGACAGTGCCCTGGCAATACTCTGCATCACTGCTTGCAGTGAAGTGCAGCTGGTGGAATTGACAGATGCCAAAGAAAACATTTGGAAAAGGCAAGATGATTTTACACGCAATAAAGGGCAGCTCCAAATATATACTATACACTCTGAGAATCTGTGGAGTTTGATATGCACAATGCGGCACATATCCAAAGTTTCCCTTAATTATATGCCAAAAGATGACTCACCAAAAAAAAAAAGTTGGGCTTGAGTTTGTATACATGGCAATTAAGAAAAAGTTTTCATTCTGTACTGTGGCATAATCCGCAACTGAAGTTGTCTGAACTGTACATGGTAGAGAACTGATGACATGCACTTTTTACAAGACTACTTTTCCCAGTTCATTTCCTTGTCAAGGTTGTCAGACTTACATTGAGGTCTTACAATGAAAGTAAATAAATACTGAACCAATTTATAGACAGCTACATTGTCAAGGGTCCCATCTGCAAAGAGAGTGAAGAGAGAATGCAGGGAATGAAAAGGAAAAGTCTGCAATCTCTAGTCTGTCCTCTTTCATTCAGCTTTTTTGCTTGACATGAAGAACCCAGGTGGAGAGATTCGCTGAGCATGTCAAGAAGGTGGGGGGTGAGCCATAATTGATTATTCTTATTAAGGAATCTGCTTTCGCCAAATGCATTTAGATTGGCCAGGTTCATTCCTAAAATGAATTAAGCACATCACAGTCCTCGGAAAAAATATACGAAGTTCTATGCAAGAGCTATTTCTTTGCTTGTGTAATTATGAAGAGTGTGGTGTTAGATTAATTAGAAAATGAATGGAGATGAGAGAATTATGATCAAAGAAATCCGGATCTAAGGATTTACTTTAAATGTTCTTTAATCCATGGAATTGTATGTCTTGTGCCCCTGGAAACATCAAATGAGAAGGGCAATTTTATAGCCATCTAAAGAAAATATGACTGGAGTCTGACAGCACAAAATAAAAAAGCTTGATCAGTACAGGCATAAAAGAGTACTGTATTAATTTTATTTTGTTATCCTAACAACAAATGGATCCTCTGAACACCAGTACTCTGCCAATGAATGCAAGCACAGTACGAGTGGTCTTGATGCCCCGTATTGGTTATACTATAATAGCAATTATTATGGCAACATCTTGCACTTTATCAGTAATTTTGAATACAACCGTCATTGTAGTAACTATCAAGTACAGACAGCTTCGTCAGCCCATTAATTATTCCCTGGTTAATTTAGCTATAGCAGACCTTGGAGCGGCTTTGTTAGGAGGAAGTCTGAATGTAGAAACAAATGCTGTTGGGTATTACAACCTGGGTAGAGTTGGCTGTGTCACTGAAGGTTTTGCTATGGCATTTTTTGGTGAGTACATGTCTACAGTACATGATTTGTTCCATTTTCAAATTAGAAAGGAGTTGTTTATTTGCTCAAGAGCAACAAATTTCTCATGGTGTGTCAGGAAAAGAATGACAGATTTCAGTAGGATTCCTACTGTGTTAGAATTTTGACAGTCATAATGCTGGTCGCTATTTTCCCATTTCTCAGCACTGCAGCATGAATTATACTTACATTTAAAGCTTGTTGGTTTTGTTTTGCTTTGTTTTTCTGTTGCTTTTCATTATCCTCTCTTGTTCTTTAGACAGAATGATGTTTAAGATAGAATGATCTTTTGCTTTGCATAGTGGTGAATTAAAAAAGAATGGGAGCAAAGACCTTTGAAAACTGACTATTGAAGCAGCTAGAGAATAACTCTAGAAATCAGGATTTGTTTTCCTTTGCTTCACCTATCATGTGGAGATGCCTTTCCCTAGAGAGAGTCCACATAACTTTCTAAGTGACCACCATTTTACTGATAATTTCTTTTCGAATAGTCTTTGGATATTCTCAGAGGTACTGCTGTTTCTGTTTTCCAGGGAATGTGCTACAGAAGTTTCATATGGTGTGTGTGGGGGTGTGTGTACTTTCTGACATAGAGGGGGTGAGAAAAATGTGGCTCATCAAGCCACATGGGGTCCCTGAATCCCATTTTTGTGGGTCCTGAAGTGCTCCACCAGTCACCCAAACCTCCTCCACTTGATTTTTTTAATGTTTGTCATAATTTTGAAAATTGCCCCAAAAATTGCACACAGAGGCTCTCAAGTGTGTGCAATAATGCTTTAAAACAAAAAAACCTCAGCAACCATCCAAAAACCTCTCAAACCCCTCTCCCACCCTTTCCCAATACTCCCCCTCCCTTTTGCTTCTCCTTCAAAATATAGAGAATGGCTGAGGTGATATTCTTCCAGTCACTACCTGAGAGAAAGTGAAGGAAAACAAGTTATTTTGGCACATTTGGATATGACCTGCAGGTCATGGGGTGGGGGAATAAAGATATTTCAACTCTAGTGCTTGTGCATGTAAACAATTTTATTGTAATTCTGTTTACCCATGCCATCTACCGAGACAATAAGTGCAATTGTATTAAAGCTTTTCTACAGTAGGTAGAGCCAGACTCGTTGTGAAATTACATATTCTTTTAGAGGAAGCTTTTGAAAGTATACCAATACATATAGTTTGGAAACTAGTACAGGTTAGGCCACTGCGAGTAAATGAAAACAGTATACAGAAAGAAGAAATAGCAGCATAGGTAAGGAATTAGAAGCGGCAAACACAGAAGGTGATGAAATGGCATTCTGTAAATGATCCTGCAGGATGGATAGTAAATGTCATTGTTTCCATAACAATTCTGAAACTCAAAGAGTCACACAGTTTCCTTGGTAATCCAGCTTCCATTAATATAATTACAAAAGATGAGAGTTTGATCCATTGTTCCAATAATGTGAACAAGGCACCTAAAATGTAGCATGTATACTAATACATCCTATTGGTATGAGCATCAGGGTTTCTTTCAAAAGTGAAAAAAAAAGAAATGCGTGTGTTTGAAATGTGCTATATCATTTTATTCCAGTAGGTTGCAGACTTCCCTAACCAAAACATATGTTTGTATTTGATATAGTTTGACTTCTTAACCCTCCCACATGGGCAGATTCCCCCCCCCCCCCATTCAGAGAGGGCCCAATGACTGACTTCTATCAAATGAGGCAAGCCTCAGTGAATCAAAGTGATAAATATTGCAACCTATAAATTGTTGGTATGACGCATTCTGCTAGTATAACTCAACACCTTAACCACTCTCTTGTCCCCCCAATTGCAACCAATCTGTTCAGTGATGCACACCAGACATGTTTCTGCAGCTGGGAACAGAGAGGTGACATCATCCTCCCAGATCTCGGAGATCCAGGAGATATGACCATTGGATACCTACAGGGTTTTTGATTCTGTGTAGAATCATAGAGTTTCATAGAGAATCATTCTTCCTTAGCCCGGATGTTCTCAAATGGTGGGGTAGGACCCCTAGTCCAAGGAGGGTGTGAAACTTGAACCCCCTCTTCCTCTTCCCAAACTTTTTACGTGTAAAATTATTGCGTTAAATATTGCATTTACTTATGTTAAACTGTTCTAGTTTTAACAATATTATTTCCTTATAAAATGTTAAAATATAGATATACATGAATTTGTGAATAATAACAATAATAATAACAACATTTATTTATATCCTATCCCTCTACAAGATGCAATTGGAGCACCTTACAAAGATTTTTTTAAAAAAAACATGTACAGTGGTGCCTCGGGTTATGAAAGTAATTCGTTCCGCGGCCGCTTTCGTAACCCGAAAAGCCTTCGCAAGCCGAAATGCCATAGGCGCTAATGGGGAAAAGCCGCGTTTCGTGCGAAAAAGCGCCGAAAAGCACCAAAAATTTTCTTCGTAACCCGAAAATACATTCGTAACCCGGAACAATGATTTCCAATGGGATTTTTTCGTATCCCGAAAATTTCGTAACCTGGGTATTTCGTATCCCGAGGTACCACTGTATTCCAAAACCCTCAATCCCCCTCTTAAAATACAATAAATGATATAAGAGTTTGAAAAACATAAATAAAAATAAAATAAATTTTTAAAAAATTATATAGCAAACTATAGACCGTGACTAAAGTGTGGTCGGAGATCTTAGAGTTCTTCTGATGGCCGGAGAAACTATTCGGGAAAGGCCTGTCAGAAGAGATCCATCTTCATAGCTTTTTAAAGGCTGTTTAGGGTGGTAATGTGACAGATCTCATCCGGCAGGCCATTCCACAATCTGAGCAAGACAGATGAGAATGTCCTTTGGGAGGTTGAGGACAGCTTTGTGATCTCCGACCACACTTTAGTCACGGTCTATATTTTGCTATATAATTTTTTTTAAATTTATTTTATTTTTATTTATGTTTTGGAGTGTGTGGAGAGGATTATATGGATGGAGACGGTCCTGAAGATAGGTTGGACCCAAGCCATTTAGGGCTTTAAAGGTGATAACCAAAATGAATGAATGAAAATACACAAAGGCCCGAAACAGACAGGCAGATGGAGGCAGCTTCCGGCCGCTCTAGGGGCATGTCATTTACATAACACATACCCCTGGAGCACCTGGAAGCTACCCCAGGACCACGCTGGGCAGCCTAAGGTGGCCCAAATCCAACCTCAAAAGAGAGCTGATCTTTTTTGTTCCTATTTGGGGCCGTGGGAGGAGACGCCCTTGGGGCCATAGCGTGTGTTTGCTGCAGCACTGAGTTGGTCAGGCTGGAATTGACGTCTGGCAGCTTCTTCCTGCCCATCTTCTTCGCCTCAAAATAAACAAAACATTTTTATTCATATATTACATCTAGTGAGGGTGAGGGTGATGTCTGCATGTAGATGTCTGCATGTAGGGGGAGGTCCTAAGGGGAAAGGTTGCTGTGAGGATATTTATCCATTTCATTAATGAATATCCTAACTTTCTCCCAGTATGTGACCTAAGGCAGATAACATTGTGAGAGGAGTTAAGTATGCAGAGGATGAGTAACTAATGAATCAAATCTGTTTGAAGAAGTACAAGCTAAAATATTTTTATGGGAAGAATTCTGTGACACCTTAAAAGACAGCCAAATTAATGCTGGCATGGGTTTTTGGGACAACATCAATGTCATCAGTAGTTCTCATATTGCTGTTTAATTGTTGCATTTCTTCTGAAACATTTTCCTGACTTTTTGAGATGAAATGTCATCTGCTGCGTTGTCATAAATGCTGTTTCTTGTCAGCTGAAATAATTACTAGACTAGAAAGCACATATTCACCGATCGGCTGCAATACCAAGGGCTATTACTTGTGATAAAGGGGGGGAAAACTGTTCAGAAGTTTGTCTGTGTACAAAAGAGGTTTTCACAATATAATAACATTTCTTGAGAGCAGTTGTGACAGAAACTCAGCTTCAGGCAAAGAAATCAAAAATAGCAACTTCAATGTATTTCAGGAAAGAAATAGGTGCTCTCCCTCTCTCTTGCTACATGGATGCTCAAAATATATATAAAAATACTTGACATGTAAAAGAACAAATGAAATCCTCTTGTGTGGAAGTGTAGTAACCCGCAAGGTGAAAACAGTTGCTCTGAAAAGCAGCTATGAATAACCTATTTTCTTCAGTGCAGAATATGAAATGAAGTTAGCTTTGTAAACCACTGTAAAAGCTGTGTGAAGATTCTGAGGCGCTCAAGCTCAGAATGAGAGGCCATAAGACACATTGCCAACTCTCTATATTTTTACTTAAATTCCTTTATGAAATCATGGATCATAGACATAAATAGCTAAACAAACTCCCCAAAGGACCAGCTGCTTGAAATCTTAATTTGATTCTGCTACTTAGAATCATAGAATCATACAAAAGGAAGGAACCTCAAGGGCCATCTAGCTGAACTTCCTGCCATCCTGGAAAACACAGTTAAAGCACCCTTGAAAGATGCCTATCCAATGTCTGTTTAAAAACCACCAAAGGAGGAGAGTCCACCGCTCTCCGAGGCTATCTATTCCACTATTGAACAACTATAACCATCAATACGTTCTTCTTAATGTTTAAGGGGAATTTTTTTTCTTGTCACTTGAGTCCATTGGCTCACATTCTGGTCTGTGGAGCAGAAGAAAACTAGCTTAATCCATCTTCTATATGATATCCTTTCGGATATTTAAAGATAGCTATCATGTCACCATTCAGTCTTCTCTTTTCCAGGCTAATCCTACCCAGTTCCCTACAACATTCCTCATGGAGCTTGGTTTCCTGACCTCTGACTATTTTGGTTGGAGATGATGGAAAACAGGTAGCAATGCAACAGGAAGAAGCTGTGACTAGATGTTTTAACTGATGGAGTTCAGCCTTGGCTGTGGGTTTTACTCACAGAAAGGGGGAAAGGACAAGATCAAGCAGCCAGAATTATATCCCTAGAGCAGGTGTTTTTCACCATATGGGCAAGAAACTGCTGCAGTCATGAGAACAGGATACCAGCAGCAAATGGCTTGAGAGGGAGGAAGAGTGTCATCCTGCCACTTTTGGGTAAAGTGCTGTTCCCTACTTGAGCCATGGTTGTTTTTTGTTATTTCCTATCAGCCAGCTTCAACTTATGGCAACCTTATGAGTGAGAAACTTCAAGAGCTATAGATATTAACATGTCCTGCTCAGGTCTTGGATTCTCAAGCCATTGCTTCATTTATTGAATCAATCCATCCGAAATGTGGCCTTCCTCTATTCCTACTGCGTTCCACTTTACCAAGCATTATCATCTTTTCCAATAAGTCATATTGTCTGACATTATATCTAAAGTACAATAGCCTCAGATTAGTCATTGTGATTTGAAATGAATTAATTTTTTCCTGTCAGCTTTCATCACTGTCTAGTTCTCACAACCATACAAAGAAATCAGGAATATTATGCCATGGATGATTCTAACTGGGGAATGTAATTATGTATTTTTATACATCAGGATTATTTTGGTAGGTGTAGAGGTAAAACATGCTATTCCAGTCCAAATTTAAGAAGAAAAAATGTTTTACCTTTGTTGAAGGTCCCAGTCCACTGGCTTGCTCTTCAGAGTTTCACTGTGCAGCTATAATGTGGTATGTTACAATCCAGAAAACATGCAGGGGTAGCTGTGTTGGCCATTTAGCAAATTCAAACAAAAATCCACTAAACAGACTGGATTGGTTTTACCTCTACACCTACCAAAATATTCGTGATGTAGAAACATGAAGACTTCTTGAGAAATCCATTGTCCTCTACCTACAAAGAGATCTGTGACCTCACAGGAATGGAAACATGCTGGATTGCAAGAGAAGATGCAAATGGTTTTTAAATTTCCTGGACATCTGAGAATCTCCCAATTGCCACATGCCCAGAATGTGAAGGGCCAGACTGTAAAAGATACCCTCCCCAAGCCATCTTAACTAAGAACAGGAAAAACATAATGCAGGCATCTGACTAACATCTCCAATTGCTTTTCTCCTGTTTTGTTTGTAACACCTTGCCTGAAGAAGAAGCCATGGAGCTTTAAAAGCTTGCAACAAGTATATTGTGCATTTTGGTTGGTCAATAAAGATATCACTGTTTGGTGGATTTTTGCTTGAATTTGTTATATGGCCAACACAGTTCCCCCTGCATGTATTTCCAAGTCTGAGCTTTCCCCTAATTTTTTAACTATACTCTCCATTTTGAATAATGATTGGATCAAAGTATAGAAAATCTTTAACTATTGCAAAGTCTTCATCACTCACTTAAAAATTATGTATCAGATTAGTAAAAAGATTTCCCACACACTGGATCAAACTTTGATCAGAAAGGAGACTGCAGTCAATAAATCAGAAAAAAGACTGGGAATGGGAAATGTAGTTATGAAAGAACTAGACAAGATCCTAAAGAGTAAGATACTGTATACAACTCGGCACTAAAGATAGAATTGTCCAAACCATTGTATTCCCCATCACCATGTATGGATGTGAGAGCTGGACAGTGAAGAATATGGATGTAAAGAAAATCAACTCATTTGAGATGTGATGCTGGAGAAGAGTGCTGAGAATACATCGGACAGCCAAAAATTCAAACAAATGGGTCCTTGTCCAGATCAAGCCTGAAATCTCCCTGGAAGCCAAGATGATTAAATTGAGGCTGTCATAATATCACCACATCATGGGAAGGCATGACTCATTAGAAAAGACAATGGTGCTAGGAAAGATAGAAGGTAGTAGAAAGAGTGGAAGACTGCACGTCGAATGGATAAACTCAATCAAGGAGATTATGAGTCTGAATCTACATGACCTAAGCAAAGCAGTGGAGGATGGGGGATCTTGGAGATGTCTCATCCGTAGGGTCACAATGAGTTGAGGTTGACTCAAGGGCATCTAAGAACAACCAAATTATAGGGGGAAATAGAATCCAGGGCACTTCCAGTAAAGCTTTCCATTTGGCCCTTGGGTTCTGTCATATTTCTTGGCTTTTTAAAGTAGCTCAGCTACAGAGATATCCTGTTTCGCTGTCTTTGAAAAGACGGGACCTGTTCCATTCCATCTATACAGTCGGCCCTTCTTATACATGGATTTTTTATACACCGATTCAAGCATCCATGGTTTGAAAATGTTCAAAAAAGTCTAAATTTCAAATATCAAACCTTGATTTTCCATTTTTTATAAGGGACACCATTTTACTATGTCATTATATTTAATGGGACTTGAGCATACATGGATTTTGTTATACACGGGGGATCTTGGAACCAAACCCCAGCGTATAACAAGGGTCCATTGTATATGCTGGTGAATGGCAACTGGATTTTAAATCAATACTAGTGATGAAGCATCTGCATCCTCCACATCACCTAGTTTAGGGAATGCAGGTCACACTGCATTCTCCATTGGAGAGGAATGGTGACAGGGTTGCTGCAACTGCACCTTTTGAACTTTTTGGCCTCTGCAACTCAAGGTAACTGCCTCATTCTGCCTATGATGGGTATATGGGTAGGGATGCCATATCCCGGCGGCCCCCGGGACAAACCCGCTTTTGGGGGGCCCTGCCTGCCCTGGCCCGGTTCCCCCCAATTGGGGCCTTTGTCCCGGGTCCAGCCTCCGGAACGGGCACGCTCATGCGGCCATTACCGCGGCCGCTAACGCGGCTGGCCGGCCACCCACCTCCTCCTCCTCCTCCACGGCTGCGCCGCGCTGCCCTCCTCCTCCACCGCTCCTCCTCCATCTCCCCCCCAGCGCAGCTGCTGTGCAGCCCGCAGCACTTGCCTGGGACATGACCGGCAGCAGCGCGCTCGTCCCTTTTGCGCACTTGCGCGCGAGGCTTAAGGGGCAGCGCTTGCCTCCTAAGCCTTCTGGCCAATGGCAGACGAGCAGGGGCTGGCCTAGTTTCCAGCCCCAGTCTGCCATTGGCCAGTGTCAGGAGCCTTGGAGGAGGAGGCAGAGGCAAAAGAGACGGAAGAGGAGGAAGATGAGGCAAAGAAGGAGGAGGCAAAGGAGGAGGAAGAGGAGGCAAAGGAGGAGGAGGAGGCGGCGGCAAAGGAGTAAGAGGAGGAGGAAGAGGCAAAGGAGGAGGAAGAGGAGGAAGAGGAGGCAAAGGAGGAGGAGGAGGCGGTGGCGGCAGCGACGGCGGCGGCAAAGGAGTAAGAGGAGGAGGCAAAGGAGGAGGATAGGCCTCTGGGCCAGGAGGAGGGAAAGGTTTTTTTTTTTTAATTTTTAAATATATACAACCCAGCCTTGGTTTTTTATTTTATTTTATTTTTGTTATTAAATAACAAAGTGTCCTCCATTTTGACCATGCCTAAGAAACATGCATTTATATTAACATTTTTTAAAAAATCATTATTTTTGGTGTGTCCTCCATTTAAAAAATGTGTCCTACATTTGTAAATCTTGTCCTACATTTCTCCCGGTTTGTAGCTCCTGACTTATGGCAACCCTATATATGGGCATGTGGGCATTCTGCCTATGATAGGCCTGTTTGGTTGTATAAATGAAACTCTTGTTGTGCTTCACAATACAATATGTGTATGGAATTTCAGGAAAAGGGTGCAGAGTGGGTGTTAAAAACTGCATCTCTAATACAGGACCCTATCACAGGGGGTAAAAACCCCAGCTTACCTTTCCTGAATTCAATTCTAATTTGGGAGGCAACCAGGTCCTGTCACAGGTAAATCACCACCAAAATCGCTGTTCGGATGCAGCCCGGGTCCCCTGAGATGCTTCAGTGGCCATTTTGTAAGGTCGGAAGCCTCCATGTTGAAAAAAGGGCTGGCTGAGTGTGGCTTAGACCCAGGCTGCATCCAGGCTCGATCCGGGCAGTGATTTCAACAGCAATTTGCATATGATAGGACCCAGCTGCCTTCTGAATTAGAATTGAATTCGGAAAAGGTAAGCCGAGGTTTTTACCCCGTGCGATAGGGTCCATAGTTTAGGAAACTGATAGTGGAAACAGTCTTTCGTAGATTTTAATCTATTTTAGCCTTGCAGGCTGTTACTTTCTTTGAAAATCTTCCACTTACTTTACCAACAGAATGTCTTGCTAAATGTTCACTCTTCCACTATTCTGCGGTGGCTATGGAAACCTGCTATGTAAAGCATAGCTCAGTTCTGTATGACAGCCTCCTAATCTTTAAATACCTTCTTATCTTTAATCATTAATCAGATACAACAGCAGCGGAAACTTGGAGCCAGATAATGAACCTTCATGGGCTGCAGACTATGTTGAGAATCACCACCCCTAATAAAGCCCCATCGTAGGTTGTTGCACCATATTGTCTCCACAAATTTCTCTCTCACTTGAAATTCATTTTGTTGGTTTTGGCCCAGCTTTCTAATTTATTCAGGTCATTTTGAATTTTGATCTTCTCCTCTGGGGTATTAGACACTCCTCTTAATTTGGTGTCTTCTGCAAATTTGATAAGCATGCTCTCTATTCTTTCATCCAAGTAACTGATAAACTGAAAAATAACCTTTCATCCACCATTAATTTTTGATACACACATGGCCAAACAAGAAAGGATTCCAAGACAGGGGTGAGGAAATGAGGCCCAAATTCAATTTCAAATTTTCAAGTAAGGTCCTAGTGGCCACACTCCAGCAAGGAGTGAAGCCAAAGGAAAAATGTTGAAAGCAAAATTGCCAGCATATTTTAGCTTATATATCTTACTGCTGATAACTAAGCTTTAGGAGTTGCAGTTCAACATTTTAGAATTAGAGGAGGGACCACCACATGTAACAAAGGTATGGCCATCTAGGGAAACTCAGAACTGGACTGGGACTTCAAGAGGACCAAATTCAGCCTCAGGGCCTGATGTTCCCCATCCCAAGTATTTAGAACTTTCGTTATAGCAGGCAAAACAGTATTTTGGAACATGTTCCTTTATTTGTATGAAGGCCTGCATATACCATATATACTGTGGGGCCCAGCACAGTGTAGTGGTTTGAACACTGGATCTGGAGATGAAGGTTTGATTCAACACTTGGCCATCGAAAACCACTGGATGACCTTGGATGAGTCACACACTCTCAGTTTCAGAAAACCCCATGATAGGTTCACCCTAGGTTAGGGTCACCCTAAATCAGAAATTACTTGAAGCACACAGCAACTGTATATACTGTCCCTATAATCTAGTCTGATTATAGGGACAGTATATACAGTTCCTTCTCATATGCATCTGATGTTACTTTTCTTCTGCTCAGCCTTTTATTTTAACAATCTTTTGCTACCTGTGAAAGATCATGGAATCATCTTCCCCTACATCATCCCCACTCCAAATTTATTTATTGCTGGTTCTTGAAGAGGTAGTTTGCAATATAATATTGCTATAATCCACAGCTAGCACAGTGTAACTCACATACTTTCACAATTTCATGTCTAGATTACTACACCCCATGGAGGGGACACCCTCTTAAAATGAGAGGCTGTATTTCCTTGGGGGAAGGTGGTCAGGGGCTGCACATGACATTCATAACTCATTCTGTGTCGGACTCTTCTTGATCACAGTTAAGAGAAAGATTTGGCAGCTCAGTGCTTACTTTGGGGTCATGACCCACTCCCTGGAACTCATGCTTCTGCCTTTACCAAACATCTTCCAAATACATTCTGAGTGCTGCTGTGACATATAAATCCTGAAATGCCTTTGGTTCAGTATGGCATTCTTAACTATGTGTATGGCAAATTCATGGAAGGGTGGATTGTGAAGCATTGGATCTTTGGACTGGGGGATTCACTGGGCATAGTTTTCAATGAAGTAGATAACCTGTGTCAGGATTGTATTATTTCACACAGTAGCTACAAAATCAAACATCGCACCTTCCTTCCTTCCTTCCTTCCTTCCTTCCTTCCTTCCTTCCTTCATCTTCCTTTCTCTTACACACATACACACCATACATTACACTCCCAAGACTGACATGAAAAACAATTATCAGAACTAGCTTGCATTAGTTTTCTGTGGGTTTTTTGGGCTATGTGGCCATGTTCTAGAAGAGTTTGTTCCCGACATTTCACCAGCATCGGTGGCTGCCATCTTCAGAAAATGCTAGCATGGAAATGGGTGGGGTGTGTGTGTGTGACATACTGTGTGACCCTGGGTTGGGAGGAATGTGACCCAGGGTCACACAGTATATATAGACCCCACTCACTTCCATGCCAGCATTCTCTGAAGATGCCAGCTAAAGATGTTGGTGAAACATCAGGAACAAACTCTTATAGAACATGGCCACATGGCCCGAAAAACTATACATGCCAACCATGAAAGCCTTCGATTTCATATTGGAAATCTCTACAGATATTTTGGAATATGTAAACTGGAGTTGTGTCACATAGCCACAGTCAGAGAGAGAGAGAGAGAGAGGAGTCCAGAAGTCTCAGTCTAAACAGGAAACTTTTTATTTCAGTAAGGCTTTGACAAAGTTCCCCATGATATTCTTGCAAACAAGCTTGTAGAATGTGGGCTAGACAAGGCAACTTTACATGGATTTGTAATTGGTTGACTGGCCGAACCCAAGGGTGCTCAACAATGGCTCCTTTTTATCCTGGAGTGAAGTGACCAGTGGGGTCCCACAGGGGTCTGTCCTGGGCCCAGTGATATTCAACATCTTTATCAATGACTTGGATGACAAAATTGGGGGCATACTTATCAAATTTGCAGATGTCACCAAATTAGGAGGAGGAGCTAATACCCCAGAGGACAGGATCAAAATTCAAAATGACCTGAACAGACTAGAAAACTGGGCAAAAGCTAACAAAATGAAATTCAACATAGAGAAATGTAAGGTACTGCACTTAGGGCGGAAAAATGAAATGAACAGATATAGGATGGGGGACACCTGGCTGAACAAGACTATATGTGAAAGGGATCTAGGAGTCCAGGTAGACCATAAGTTGAACATGAGTCAACAGTGCGATGCGGCAGCTAACAAGGCCAATGCGATTTTAGGCTGCATCAATAGAAGTATAGTGTCTAGATCAAGGGAAGTAATAGTGCCACTCTATTCTGCTTTGGTCAGGCCCCACCTGGAATATTGTGTCCAGTTCTGGGCATCACAATTAAAAAAGGACATTGAGAAACTGGAGCGTGTCCAAAGGAGGGCGACTAAAATGGTGAAGGGTGTGGAAACCATGTCCTATGAGGAACGACTTAGGGAGCTGGGGATGTTTAGCCTGGAGAAGAGAAGGTTAAGAGGTGATATGATAGCCCTGTTTAAATATTTGAAAGGATGTCATATTGAGGATGGAGCAAGCTTGTTTTCTGCTGCTCCAGAGACTAGAACGCGGAACAATGGATGCAAACTACAGGAAAAGAGATTCCACCTCAACATTAGGAGGAATTTCCTGACAGTAAAGGCTGTGACAGTGGGACAAATTCCCTCGGAGTGCAGTGGAGTCTGCTTCCTTAGAGGTCTTTAAACAGAGGCTGGATGGCCATTTGTCGGGGATGCTTTGATTGTGATTTCCTGCATGGCAGGGGGTTGGACTGGATGGCCCTTGCAGTCTCTTCCAACTCTACGATTCTATGATTATATAGATACTTTGTACTATAGACTCTTCCTTTTAAGGTCAGCTGGATTGAGAAATGTGCTGTTCACACAATACACAGTTTCCTACCCCAGTTTGACCCCATTAACATCACCCATCTTAATCTGAATTCAAATTAACTTCAGTGGTCCATTAACCTCTATCACACGCCTAATATGACAGTAGATTGCCTATTCTTTGTAACTATCTTTAATCCAAGTCATCAATAAAAGATACTATTTTCTCTTACCTTTGTAGTTAATTCTCCAATTTTCCATACATATTTCAACACAATACACTTGCCACCTTTACCTCTGTTACCATTAGTTCCATCATGTTGTGTTTTGTATGTTGTGGAGGAGGGTTTCAGGGGGAGAAGAGTTAAGTCTTCTCCTGGTTCCACTGAGAAATAGTCCCATCAATAGAAAAATTTCACTGAGTTCAGTCTATACTTAATAAATAAAATACCACATGAATACTGCACCAGATGGAAGGAGATTATGATTGACATATCCAGAAAAAACAAAAATCAAGCAATAGTAACAGTCACCCCCCCACTTGCCCCAAACTCTGGAGAGCACTGCCAGTTGAAATAGAAAATTGATCAGCAATCTGATTCACTATCAAGAGGCATCATATGTTCATACAGTCTGGTTGCAAATTGCCTTGTTGACAGAATGACTCAGTCTTTTTAAAACCATAAATAATAATATGTTGTTGTTTATCTAGCACCATCAACGTACATGTACAATATATCTCATTTTCCTGAATGCTAGAAATCTGAGAAATGGTAAAATCCATGCAGCATAGCATGCTCTTTCTAAGACTGCCAGGTTCTTCTACAATAAGGCAACAACTCTCCCCCAATTCAAAAGTTGAATAGTGGCCTCTTTCACACTGCATAAGTGCATTCTGATATCATTTTAAATGGTATGGCTATTCCCTATGAAATCCTGTGATCTGTAGTTGCATGACTTATTTCCAATGCACATCTACAGAGAGCTCTACTGCATCACCAAATTACAAATCCCAAGCCTTATGCAGGATGCAGGCAGCTGGTAAAAGTGGTATCAAATAACTGTGCAATGTAAAAAGGGAACAGTGAAACTATAGTTTACTGCAGGAGTAAGTATAATGCATCCTATTGGCCACAAGGGCTTTTTTTTTGTAGCCGCGCCAGATTTTGTGCAACCACCCCAGGCTCCTGGACTCCCCATTTTTAAAATTTGGGGACATTGTTCATCCAATGTTGCTCCTAAAGGCCTAATGGAGCAGTAATTCCCAACCAAATCCCCACAATTCCTTCCCACCTCCCACCCCAAATGAATGCGTTGCAATCTGATGTGACTTTTGTTCACTCAGTGGTACTCTGCAAGGCAAGAAAGCATTAGCAGACATTTGCTGGTGTGACATTGGATTCAAGCCAATGACATAAAACTGATCATTTGTCAATGAGTTCTAGAATATGTTTTAATTCATATCCTCCACAATATGCTCTGTAAATTCTCTTTGCTTTCCTTTTGTCAAGGCACATGTATTTGTGTTTGTGTGAACTTGTCTTTGCCGACGTTTGTGCTGCTTTTTGTTTTTGTCATCTCGATAAGTCATCTACTCTTTTATGGAACATAATCTCAGTTCTTATAGCTTCCACAACTGCTTTTTTACTGTGCTGACATCTTTTTCAGTGTGTTGGCACCATTTTTAATGTGTGGCATAATAATGATTTTTAAATAGTTTGCAAGTCTTCTGTTTTCAAATGGCCTCCAAGGCTCAATTTTCCTGGCTTCCTCTTTCAATTAATCTAGAAAAAGAGTTCTCTTAAAAGTGAAAATGTGGCTACAGTGCAGTTTCTGAGGAACTTCTAAGTCAAATATCTGTTAATAGCACAGGGATCTGTTTCTTAGTAGTGTTACATTTGTACCCCTTATCAAATACTGAATGCCACTCAGTGTTATGTTGTGGGCAATTTTCCCTCTACTTAGAAGGCTAGACAACCTCACTGTGTGGTGGTGGGTGCAGAGCATACTAGTGAAGACAAAGTATAGCCTGCATCATGTATGCAATCCCTCCCAAACTCATATGTCTTGCCCAAGGTCACCCAGGGGGCTTCGTGGCCAAGCTGGGAAATGAACCCTGGTCTCCAGAGTTGTGGTCCTACACTCAAACCACTGAACCATGCTGGCTGGTGCTGCTTCCTCAATAAAAGTCCAGCTAGCATCCTTCATCTCTCTCTCTCCCTCCCTCTCTCTGTTAAGTTTAAGTTTCCTAAGGCTTCAGCCTTTGCCAAGGAAACAAAAATATTGAAATATCAAAAATATCAAAGCCAAGCCTGTTAGGTTCTAGCTTTAAATCAGCAGAGTAGCAGAAGATGGTTCTTTGCCTAACTATGCTTCTCTAAGAACTGAGTCTGACTCCAAAAACAATAAACACGTAGCTTTTGGTTTAAAACAAAAGTTTACTAATCTATATTTACATAGCTTTAATCTATATTTACATAGAAGCGATATCCTATTCTTGCTAGTGAACAGTTGAGGTAAAATGAAATCTTCATCTCACCACCTTTCCAAAGAAGGTTGAGAGAGCAGGAAGATGGAAACACAACAGCTCAGGAAAAAATATTGAGAGAATGGGCTTGAACAGACCGGCAAAAAAAGGCAGCTTCGCGGCAGCTTGGGAGTGTGGCATGATGCGCACCTCCAGGAAGCCACTGTGAAGCCGCCCAGCCGTTTACATGGCGGTAGCTTTTTGGCACTCCAGTGAGACAGAGTTTAGATGCCGCACACTGCAGGCGTGCTGAAAAGCTGCAGTGGCAGCAGAAAGAGCACCTTTTTTTCTGGCACAAAAAGGTGCAGCATTTTGCTGCTTCTTTTTGCGCCAGAAAAAGCCAGATTGGAGCCATGATGTGCAGTTGCTGTGGCCTTGATCCCACGCTCAAAGGGGCCACCCTTGTATGGCCATCTGTTTTGGCCCAATGTTAGAGTATTAGCTTTTCCCTCAAGGAGGAGTGACCTAAGTCATATGATTAGTTTAAATGAGAGGGGGGAGGAGTTTGCATGCAGGAAATCGCTATCTATCTAAGGAGGGAGAAAGAGAATGCAAAACTCTTCCAACAATAACAAAATATTTTTACCCCAAAATATCACAAGGTATGCACGGTGTGCTAACAGCACTCTGTGCTATCATGGGACATAAATATAAGGAAGTCCATTCATCCCAAAACTGATGAGAAATTTCATAGAATTATAGAATCAAAGAGTTGGAAGATACTTCAAGGGCCATACAGTCCAACCTCCTGCCATGCAGGGACTCACAATCAAAGCACCCTCAACGGATGGCCATCCAGCCTCTGTTTAAATACCTCCAAAGAAGGAGATGCCACCACACTTCCATCTAGAAGTTCTTCCTAATGTTGAGATGGAATCTATTTTCCTGTAGTTTGCATCCATTGCTCTATGTCCTAGTCTAAATGAATGAATGGAATGAATTTGATTTAATCTTCATTTAATAATATTTTATGAATATATTTTAAAATAAGAAATTAAAATTAAAAGATACCATTTCATACATATTTATCTATTATATCATTATTAGCTAGATAAACCCATTTTAGCTACTTTTATCTATTTTTTCCTTTACAAAATTTCTATTAAGCCCTGCCATAGGCCATGCTTAGGCCACGTCCCTTCATGCATGCAACCCTTGAGCACTTAGTTAACATAAAAAAGGAATCCAAGTCCATTCTAGAAAATATCTCCTGTTACTAGCACCATCTACTTGTAAACTACCCTCCAATAGTCCTTATTTGGCAGGAGCAGTCCTAATTAATCCTTAGCCATCCTACTTTTTCAGCTGCTTTGAAAATGTCCCAGTTCCTCTCTCCTCTTTTCACTTTGTTCAGTTTATTTCAACTGTTGCAATCTGAGTTCAAAGGAGAAGAATAGTTTATACTTAATTAACCCAATATGTTTGTGGTAAGAGGGGAGGGAAAGAATCTTGCTCCCCAGGAGGCTTAGTCAAAAGCAAACTGCTGCCATCACTCCTAGTTTAATGTATGTTTAATAACTCTTCCCATCTTGACCACACTCTGATGTTCCTCAGCCACATATATCCCTGTTTTCATCTGTGAAATGTTGGAGGTTTTGTAAGGGAATATCATTTAAAATTACTGTAGGATTATGAAATTCTTCATGGTGGCATTGTAGGAATATACAAGTTTAAACATATCCAGGTTAATAGAAAATTCAACACAACAGTTCAGTGCTGATTGTATGATATTTCTAATACCAAGACAATATTTAAAACAATGAATAAAGTCTTCTTTATTGCAATTACAGGCATTGTGGCTCTGTGCACCATAGCAGTGATAGCTGTTGACCGTGCAATTGTGGTCACCAAGCCTATGGGAACGCTTACTTTTACCACCAGGAAAGCTATGATTGGAGTTGCTGCTTCCTGGATATGGTCTCTTGTTTGGAACACGCCTCCTCTTTTTGGTTGGGGAGGATACCAGATGGAAGGCGTTATGACCTCCTGTGCTCCAGACTGGTACAACAGTGACCCTATCAATGTTTCCTACATTATCTGCTACTTTCTATTCTGCTTTACAATTCCATTCGTCACTATCCTGGTCTCCTACGGCTACCTGCTACGGACTCTGCGCCAGGTACCTTTGTTTTCACAATATGCTTTCTTTAATTTGTTGACCTTATAATCTTTTTAGCACAGTTATTTTAGGACAAAAATGAGGAACACGTAATACAGTTGGCCTTCTGCATTTGCGGCTTTGACCTTTGAGGATATGATAATCATGGATTTCATTAATTTGTTCTCTCTCAGAATCTCTAAGTTCTCCAGCGTGACTTTGCTAGAAGTCGATCACAGAGTCACACTAGACTAGAGGACTTAGGTAACCCTAGAGAAAACAGTCCTCCAGTGCAATTCTGTGGTCAACGTCCACTGGATGATGGCCACAGAGATGCACTGGATGATCAGAGATCTCTAGAAAGGTGTTTTCTCAGGTAAACAAAACAAACATTTTTAATCTGTTTTTCCCCACTTTCATGGTGGACCTGCACCTTTAAGTGCAGTGAATTTGAAGGGCCTTCATTTAAAATATATTGTTTCGTTCAGCACAATAATATGTAAGGTCCTGAGCTCACTTTTTTTATTGGGTAAATGTGAATTGTTTTATGTTGCAGACCATATTTATCCAAGGAATATGAGCATGTGAAAATATACTGTATATACTTGTGTATAAGTCTAGAAATTTAGGTCAAAAAAGTGACTCAACTTATCCACAGGTCAATATAAGTACTGTATCTTAACTCTTATTTAAAAGTAGGAACCATCTCCTGGTGAAAAGCAAGAGTATAATATGTGAAGCACCGACCCCCCTCTACTCTCTCATCCATCCAGCCTTAAGAGTGAGCACAAAGAGTTATGTTTGCTGGAATTTTATAAGGTCTTTGACATTGTTTGGTTTTGCTTCATCCTTTAAATCCTTTGCTATATGCCCCTAAATTTTACCCTTGACTTATCCACGGTTCATTGGCCCCAAAACATGTCCTCGACTTATACTTGAAGTAGGCTTATAGTTCAGTATATATGGTAATCTGACGCTGGGCAAAATCAGTACACTGACATATTCATATTTGGGGTACATATTCAGGGGTAGGTGTGTCGAACATATAGTAAAGTACAATATCCAAAATCCACAAAATAGTGATACCTTTATTTGGCATCATGTTATTTTGTGCATTTTGGTTGGTCAAATAAAGATATCACTGTTTTGTTTATAAAGATGCCATTAATGATTTTTCTGTGATGGACACACTACAAGTGAGTTCTATTTCCCGCTCACAAGAGTCTTACATTCATTTGTAAAACAAATATTGTGAACTGGATGATTATGGATCTCAAATACAGTAGAAAATGTGCTCTTCATAGCCTACAAGGTTCTAGCAAGGGAGCGCAGCTATCGTATACCCTTGACCGAAGAACAGTACTCTCCTTCTATCTGGGATAGTCGTCCTCTTCCACCAAGCATGCAGCTTTGGGAGGGATGCACATGGAGTGGTGAGCGAGGAAGGGGACAGCCACCTAGCCAGCCAGATCAGCTGAATCAACCATGGCGATCAATAGCCAGATCGCCCTCACATCCATATATTCAACATCTTGGAGATTCTTGCAACTCAGATCTATTCATGGTCTTGTTACTTTTTTTTATTCACATTACCCATGCAATAAAGTAGTCCTTTATGCCAAATTGGGGGAGAGACATTGGTTGACATGGGAACAAGCTCTGAGTGAAAGTACTGCATCTTAAGTGAAATGGATTTTTCCAGCTATTTCAAAAGTAGAATAAGTACCAGGATAGCTGTTATGATTTTAAATAAATTACATAGCACTTTTAGTTTGGAAACCTGTTTTGAAGAAATCACCTTATCGTTGTTCCTACCATAACTCTTTCCCTGTTACAACACAGATTGCTTGGACCTTATACTAGCAAGGGCACAATTCAAAATGCTAGTTATTGCCTATAAAAGCCCAACAAAGATGAAGTCAAGGCTATCTCAAGAATGGTATTCTTCCATATGAGCCAACTGGGGTTCTGGGATCCTTATGAGGTTCACCACCCTTATAGGCATGTCTCGTGGGGACACAGAAGAAGGTCTTCTCAGCTGGCCCAGGGCTCTAGAACTCTCTTACTAGAGAAACTAGACTAATCCCCTCCTTTCTGTCTTTCTCTCAATATAAAATACTTTTTTATTCCAACAGGATTTGGGGGAACTGACTGTTTTCAGAGAAAGGACTTATTAACAGTATGCTGTACTGCTTTTTAACTACTTTTTATCTTTTTGCTTTTAAACTTTTTATTTTTTTAAATGGTACAGATAGCTTAATTACATTTTAATGATAATCTTTTGTATATTTTAATGTATATTGTATTGTTTTTAAATATGGGAGGAAAGACAGGTGTGTGTGCGTGTGTGTGTGTGAGAGAAAAAAAGAAAAAGGCATGCACTTCTCTCTGCATCCCTCCTCAGGGATGAGAGAATGCTTGGTCCTTCAGATGTTGTGGGACAACAGCTCCCATAATCCCTGATTATTGGATATATGCTTTCTAGGGTTTGTGGGAGATGGAATTCAACAATAATTGGAGGAATGGATATTCTCATAATAGATATTCTGTTTTAACACCTGCTCAGTGGTGCGTATCTGTAAAGAGTATAGTTAGAATCCTGTTAACAGCTAGTTAAGTATACAACAAAATGCAAAATCCACAAAACAGGGACACCTTTGTTGGGCCAAGTAATCTCTCCTACTCTGCCCCTCTCGTCCCAGAAACCTGATTGAAACATCATTCAACCATGCTCTAATCACTGGCAAAATGGACCTCCTTTTCGCCATGCAGCAAAGTAGGTGGGGCAAGAATTATGACAGTGGAAATATCACAGTTGTGACTAAGTAGTGATCATGAACAGTTACAGATATCTAGGTAACTGGCCTGTATTCAAGAGAGGCTACTTACGTTAAGTGTAACTAAGAAGATGATACAGAATACTGGCCTATGTCATAAAGGTAGATCTAAACTTCTTACTGCTCTAGAAAGAGGACACAGAAAACAATACATCCTTAAGCTCTTCCACATGAGTTGTTTTTCCACACTTTTATACACAATGAAATGTAATCACACTGATGTATTTTGGTAGAGATCTAACTTGCTATTTTTAACCAGGTTGCTAAAGTTGGAGTTGCACAGCGAGGCTCAACAACTAAAGCGGAAGCTCAGGTGTCACGGATGGTGATAGTAATGGTTATGGCATTCTTGATCTGCTGGCTTCCTTATGCAACATTTGCCTTGGTTGTTGTGGGTAATCCTCAAATCTACATTAATCCTATTATAGCCACTGTCCCAATGTACATGGCAAAATCCAGCACATTCTATAATCCAATCATCTATATTTTTATGAACAAGCAGGTGAGTGTAAACTCAGTAAGATGTGGGGCATAAAAATTATATGTTTATTGTAAAGTAAATACAGAATATGGTAAGCGTCACAAGTGTAGATATTGTATCTTCTGTTAAGAATGCGTGTCTCAAAAACGGAAAAAAACACCCAAACCTAGTGCATTTTATCTCTGTAACTACATAAGACTCCTTTCTACTCCTTTTTAAACTGCTTTTTTGACTAGCCGTGTATGCAAGCTTTCATAACAGGCTCAAAGGAATCCTGCTCACTGCAAGAAAGGAATAGTTTCCTGACTAAGAATTTTATAAATGCCTGACCTGCTTTTTAGATTGGACAACAAATTAAACATGCATTTTTGTCTGTTCAGTAGTTAGGAAGTAAATCAAGCAGCACAAAGCATTCTGATATGTATACGAGTCTTCAAGTCACCTGTCGACTTATGGCAACCCCATGGATTTTATATACAAAGTATAAAATATAATGCTCTTTTTGCTTTGTCCAGTGCAAAATTGCTTGCTATGCTGCCACCTAGTGACTACATTAATTATAGTTATATTTACAAAAAAATGATATCAATCAAGAAAATTCTTTATGTATTTTATATTTTCATTCACAGTTTTGTCATTAGATATTCTATTAATACAAAGCTTTTCCTGGAAAACAAAAGGAAACTTTTGACCTCCCACATCAAACAAAGTGTTTAAGAAACTCCTTCTATTAGTATAGACAATATTTTGAAACTGCTCTAGAAATTGTTATTAATAAGTGTATATGTCCTGGTAAATGTGTCCATTGGTGCACTATATATTTTTAAAGAAATACGTTGTTGTTTTTGTATGTCACAATGCACATAATAATATGCTGACTTTCAACAAAGGAAAGCGACTCAGTTTGTTGTCAAAATACCTGTCTGTGCCAGCAAGCATATTCATTTTACAAACATACACCCTAGAAATATGTTAACAAGAAGGCTGCAGCCAAAGAACTGGCTGGTTTGATTAAATCAACTTATGAAATTCACAATTAGACTGTTTTGTGGTCATCATTCAACCTTAGGACTTAAAGACATCAGAATGATAGCAGAATAACAACGGAGAGAATTTCCAATCTAAAGATCAGCAGTAGGGTAGCAGCTGACTTTAGAGCTCCACTCTCTCTTTCACTCTCGACATTTATAACCTAGGGTCTTTGCTTAACCTTAAACTCTGGGAAGTGATTTCAGAATGCCCTCTATGGTTAGTCTCTTTTTGCCTCATTTCCCTCTTTCTTTTGGCCTCCCTTCCCTACAATTATCCATCTAATCTTGTTTCAGGTTCCTCTTTCACCATCTTTTACTTACCCAGATTTTCATCCTTCATTCCTTGAGGCTTGCTATCCCTTAGCTTTCCAAGGTGGCTTCACCTCTCTGACCAAAGTGAAGTTTTAATGTCAGACAAACTGACATTATTTTCTTCTCCCACATAAGCTGAAGAATTGATGTTTATTTCCCTAGAACAATTGTATTCTATTACACTATTACACCAGCTTGGCCATCCAGTTTTCGACTGCCATACCAAAACAAACAAACAAAAACACCAATATAAATATCAGTATTGAATGAGAGCCAGCATGGTGTAGTTGTTTGAGCATTGGACTGTGACTCTGGAGACCACCCATGTAAACCCACTGGGTGACTTTGGGCAAGCCACACTCTCTCAGCCTCAGAGGATGGCAATGGCAAACCCCTCTGAAGAAACTTGCCAAGAAAACCCCATTATAGGGTCGCTTTAGGGCTGCTATGAGTAAAAAAACGACTTTGAGGCACACAACAACAATTACAACCATTTATTGCTAACAGTGCAAATGGCAGGAAACTCAAATCCAGTGGTGTCACTAGGAGGTGCAGGGGGTGCAATCCACATTGGGTGACATCCCAAAAGAGGCGTAACACCCATCTGGGCCCTCCACCCTGTGCTGTCCAGTCCTTCTCCTCAAGGGGAGAACAACAGGGTGGTCTTCAGAGAGGCCACACACGCTGGCTCCCAAAGCCCTGGTCCCCAGATCCCTTCTCCCTTACTGGGTGACACCAGGGACAGGGATGCCACTGTTCAAGTCCTAAAGATTACTTTCATTTTGGTTTAGAAAACATCAATTTGAAGAATCAGGCAGTAGATCCATATAAAAGAACTGTTGATATTATCTGACACTGTGGAAACATATATAAGATTGCCAGGCCTATGACTCGGTTTGCCCCTTTACCCACAGTCTGAGACAAAGAAATTGAATCAAACATCTGAAGCAATGGTAATAAAGGGACAGGGAAAATGTCATTTGTGCAGCAGGCTTCTGTTTAGCACACAGAGCCAGGGCAAGCCCCCCCACCCACCCAAACACCTTAACAGCAACTCTAGTCATGTGTCATTATTGTGTATTTTCAAGTTGTTTCCAACCTATAGCGACCCTAAGATGAACCAATCATGTGGTTTTCTTGGCAAGTTTCTTCAGAGGGCACTTGCCATTACCATCCTCTAAGGTTGAGAGAGAGTATCTTGCTTAAGGTCAACCAGTGTATTTACATAGCTGAGTGAGAATTCAAACCCCGGTCTTCCAAGAGTCATAATTCAACACTCAATTAGAGCCTATAATATACCAAACAAATGGTCTTCACATTTCTACAGCAATAATAAAACACATTGCCAACTAAAGGAGAAATTAAAGTATAGTACATAATGACAATTGGCACAAGCCAAATATAACTCAATCTCTTTCTTTCCTAGTTCCGTGATTGCCTTGTTAGGTGTCTCCTGTGTGGAAGAAATCCCTGTGCTTCTGAGAAAGCTGAGGAAGATGATTTAGAAGTTTCTACAATTGCTCCTGCTCCTTCCTCAAGACACGGCAAAGTTTCTCCTATGTAGAAAACAGTTCACTATTGGTTTGGACTGATTAAGAACACAATGCTATGGGAGCTTACTCACAAATAAGTTCCACCGTGTTCAGTGAGGCATAAACATGCTTAGTATTTCTGAATTCTAATCTGTTCCAACTACTGTACAAAACCCTATCTGGAAATAGCTACACTGTTCGATACTCTTCGTACTATTATTCATTTATTATTTCTGTGGCACTTCCCTGGTTGAAGCACTTGAAATTAATTTTAAAATTGTTTTATTAATTGTGGTGAGCCAAAAATTAGTTTGTTATCATTAATGTTATGAAATGTAAAGTGTTTACATTGATAGGCATTACTCTTTAAAGAAAACATCAGATTAGCAGTAAATGCAAGAGATTTCCTTCTGTCTCCAAATTGCACAACCTAGGCTCAGATTAAATCCACTATGAAATGAAGGGATGGGGTGCAGAGTATTCACTGGTGAAAAAGATATACTCTGCACATGTTTAGAGACACTTTCATCTTTGGGATAGCTTGCCATATTGCATAGCTGAATGCTTTGGAAATAAACACAGCTGCTAAACTCAGGAAAGGAAGTCAAATTTTCCTTACACACAAGACCCTGAATGAGACTAAGGTGGTTTCCAGCAAACCCTTGAGCTCCATTTTTCTCCTTATACTACCTTAACCTCCTGCTCCAGTCTCAGTTCACTCACTCACAATGGAAGTGTTACCCGCAAAAGTGAGGGGTTTAGAGAGCCTCCACTAATAGCAGCACTCTATCTTTGATATGTTGAGAAATGTTATTTTGGCTTGTGAGAGGGTGGGTAACTTTTAGAACCAGAAGAACCTTCTTATACCAATACTAACTTATAAAGACTCCAGGCACAGGTGAACTAAGAAAACTTTCTTTTTTTTAATCTGGAAGGCATGGTGAAGAACTCACACACTAAAAATGAATCATCCCAATACCCAGCATTTAGAGCTAACTGAAATGGAAAAGTGAACGAGGATAACAGACTGAGGGTTGGATTAAGCATGATAGCTACCTGTCTTGGAGAGTGGTCCATAGAAAGGAGGTATGGGGCCAACTGTGGCAAAGAGACAAGGCTTTCCCAGTCATAGTTATACCTTAAAACTAGCCCCAGGATAAGGTGATTTCATGAGAAACAAATACTCAATAACCCTTAGGAAGGACCAAAACAGGGCTTCCGAAGTGATGGATTGTTTTGATATCCTCGAAGATGAAACTGACTACAGTGGTACCTCGGGATACGAAATACCCAGGTTACGAAATTTTCGGGATACGAAAAAATCCCATAGGGAATTATTGTTTCGGGTTACGAATGTTTTTTCGGGTTACGAAAAAACTTTTGGTGCTTTTTCCGGCTTTTTCGCACGGAATCGCGGCTTTTCCCCATTAGCGCCTATGGCAATTCGGCTTACGAAGGCTTTTCGGGTTACGAAAGCGGCCGCGTTACGAATTAATTTCGTAACCCGAGGCACCACTGTAATTTGAGTCTTCACAAAACAGTGACAAGATCTGGGGCACCCCAAAATACCATAAGGCTGGGAGTTCAATACCAGGAAAAGTGCTCAAGCTTGACTCAGGCTTGCATCCTTCTGAGGTCGCTAAAATGAGTACCCATCTTGTTGGGGGGCAATCTGCCCAGTTCTATCCAGGGCAAATGAGCGAGTGGGAATGGGGACTATAGAAACATAGGCCCGTTACAAACGGGCATAAAAGTACGGACTGGGTCCGTACTAGGGTTAGGAAGGGGCGTCACTTCTTGACGCCCCTAACCCTAGTACGGACCGAGTCCGTACAAAATGGCGGCACCCTATGCACACGGGTGCCGCCATGACTACGTCACGACCGCGCCACCTCTAAACGGGGCGGTGCGGTTGTGATGTAGTGGGGCTGCATGAGGGTGCCTAGGGTGCCCTTTCTGCGGCCCCAGAAGGAGCTCCTTTCTCCTCCTCCCCGCCACCACCAGGTGTCCTTGGGGCTTGAAGCCCCGAGGACAACCCTTTCCAGGGTACGGGGAAGCGGCTTTTTGCCGCTTCCCCGCGGCCTGGAAAGTGGCAGATCGGGGCCCCAGAGGCTGCCCCAAACGGGCAGTCTGTAACGCGCCATAGAGTTGGAGAGACCACAAGGGCCAGCATTTCACTTCCAGCCCAGCATTTTCTCCTCTTTGGAACCTCTTCCCTTCAAGCCCAATGCCACTTCCGAAGCCCTTGCCTCCCCACCATGCCATCCTCTTCCCGTCACAATAATAGTAATAATAATAATAATAACTCACCTCAGATTGACATCTCTGCATCCTCTTTGCTTTCCCTCCAATTGCCAGAATGTCTTACACACACACACACACACACACACACACACACACATATATATGTGGCAAAAGCATTCGCACATAATTTGCCAAATTTAAAAGGAAACATATTTATATATTTTGTCACACACACACACACACACAAAATAATTTTTTTAAAAATGCCACTTGCAAAGTGAGGTGCTGTGCCGGCAGCGAACAAATGAAAGGGAAATGTAGCACAAGCAGAAACATTCTATCAATATGTATCCACCTGTAGAAAAAGCATTCACATAATCTGTCAAAAATAAAATTACAAAAGAGAGTGAGAGTGAGAGAGAAAGCTGTCTGTGAGAGAGGAGGCATGTTCCGCCCTCTGCCCTCCCTCTGCCCTAAATCCCTCCCCTGAACTTGACCCAATCATGACCAGGGACAAGTTCACATTCGCCGGCATCCGGTTTTTCTCAAAAGATACAGTTAAAACTCCGCTTTCAAAAGACCCGCGCCAAGAGGCATTTGCCCCTGAATGGGTGTGCAAAGCTCAAATTTGAGTGTAAAAGAACCAGCGCCAATATGAACTTCCCGCTTTCAGTCCGGTTTCTGAACCGGGGTAAAAGGTAGTCTGAATGGCCCCTTTGATTCTGTATCCACGGATTCCTTATCTGAGGATTCAGCCATCCACAGCTTGAAAAATAATATAAATAAATAAATAAATTCCAATAAGCAAACCTAGAAAATTTGGCCATTTTCTATAAGGGGCACCATTTTACTATGCCATTATGTTTAATGGGACTTGAGCATCCACGGATTCTGGTATCCACGGGAGGGTCCTGGGACCAAACCCCAGTGGATACCAAGGTCCCACTGTATTCACATGTACTGTCCATCTGTATATATGTGGTTCAGTTTGTGGTCCAAAAATGAGCAATTATCCCTCTTCATCTTCAAATGTTCACTGTTCGACAGTGGAACAGATTTCCTCAGAGTGCAGTAGAGTCTCCTTCCTTGGAGGTCTTCAAGCAGAGGCTGGATGGCCATCTGCCGGGGATGCTTTGATTGTGATTTCCTGCATGGCAGGGGGTTGGACTGGATGGCCCCTGTGGTCTCTTCCAACTCTATGATTCTATGAAATGTGATATTACCATAGTAAAAGGTGCAAATGTTAACCAAACATTTCCGTAGAAAAAGCTGAGAACCACTGTTTTATGGCATTTAGAGAGCCAGCATGGTGTAGTGGTTTGAGTGCTGGACTACGACTCTGGAGGCCAGGATTCGAATCCTGGCTCGGCCATAGAAACCCACTGGGTAACCTTCAGCAAGCCACACTCTCTCAACCTCAGAGGATGGACAATGGCAAGCCCCCTCTGAAGAAACATGCCAAGAAATCCCAGGATGAGTTTGGAAAGATTGGAAAGGACTTGAAGGCACACAACAACAACAGCAGCAACAGTCATCATACAAACCATTGCATAATATAAACCACAATATAAATCATAAACAGTCAGGATATAAACCATAATATAAACCAGTGGTTCCCAAACTTAGGTCCTCCATACATCTTGGACTTCAGCTCCCACAATTCCTGACTTTGGGCCAAGTTGGATGGGGATTCTGGGAGATGAAGTACAAAACCTTGGAGGACCAAGGTTTGGGAACCACTGATATAAACCACATTATGGGAAAAAGGCCATAATGTAAACCATGCACGTCTTTGATTTGTGCAATGGGCACCCGACTGCCCAAACAGAGATGTTTAGGCTGTATGCACACTGGAGAAATAACCCGGTTTGGCACCGCTTTAACTTGTCGTCTGGCTCTTTGCTATGGAATTCTGGGAGTTGGAATTCCAACTCCCAGAATTCCATAGCCTTGAGTCAGAAAAAGAGTTAAAGCGGTGCCAAACCGGGTTATTTCTCCAGTGTGCATGCAGCCTTTCTCTCTTCCCTGCAGCGCCTCCGAACGTTGGGTGGCGAACGTTCTTGATGGAACGCGGACGCGGCGACGTCACAATGCCACCTAGGAGCGCTCAGCCAATGGCGTCTTCCCAGCTCTGGCTTCCTCGGTGAAGGAGAGGCGGGGGCTCCGAACGCAGGAAGGGAAGTCAGTGGCGCAGCGGAGGGCGGGAGCCATGGTTTACATCTCGAATGGTGAGAGGCCCCAGGGTTTGGCTTAATTGGGGGGCGAGTGGGGGGCCTCGCTCTTTTCCTGCCTGCACTGGGGGCCCTTGTTGCTGCTGCCGAGTGCCTTCGAGGCCCTCCTGGCCTCTGGCCGCCCTCAGGCAGTGGGCCTCCTCCTCTGCTGGCAAGGCTTCCTGAGGATGGATGGGGCTTGCCCTGGGGCTGAGAGAGTGTGGCTCGCCCAGGGTCGCCCTCTGGGTCTCCATGCCAGAGCCAGGATTCGAACCCTGGGCCCCAGCAGAGGCCTACGTCCAGCCCTCAAAACACTAAGTGACTGCCATTGTTGTTGTTGTGAGGCTTCAAGCCGTTTCTGACTGAATGGCCTCCCTAAAGAGAAGCTATCCCTGGGTTTTATTGGCACGTTTCTTCAGAAAGGGTTTGCCACTGCCTTCCTCTGAGGAGGCTGAGAGAGTGTGACTCGAACCCTGGTCTCTAGAATCCGAGAGCCATTGGGTCTCAGTGCCCAGAATGGCTGTTTGGAGAGAGATCTTGAAGCACCTTTGAAACTAACTACAGAGAGAAGTTGGAAGCATGAACTTTTGTAGACTTCAGTCTACTTCCTCAGAAGGTTTTGGTATTTTTTATTATTGTCATTATTATTATTATTAAGAGAGATCTTGTAGCACCTTCGAGACTAACTAAAGATGTTGGCAACATGAGCTTTCCTAGACTTCAGTCTACTTCCTCAAAATGCATCTGGTTATTGTTGTTGATGATGATGATGTTCTTGTGTGCCTTCAGGTCGTTTCTGACTTAATGTCCACCCTAAAGAGAACCTATCATAGGGTTTTATTGGCAAGCTTCTTCAGAGGCAGGGTGACCAGATGTCCCAAGTGCAAATGAGAACCGAGGCACTGCAAAATGTAGGGCATTTAAGGGGGAAAATGCAAAATATAACAAAATAAAAGGTAAAAAAAACCCCACCCTAATATAAATATCAACCCACGTTTCCTTAGTCATGCTCAGTATGGAGGACATTTTGACATTCTTCTTGGACAGAAGGCTGAAATGGAGGAAAGGTCCTGGAAAAGGAGGCTGTCTGGTCACCCTGTTTCAGAGGGGGTTTGCTCTTGCCATTCTCTGAGGCTGAGAGAGTGTGACTTGCTGAAGGTCATCTGGTGGATTCCCATCACCCAGCCAGGATTCGAACCCTGCTCTCTGGATATAGTTCAACACTCAAACCACTATGGCACACTGGCCTCCATTGAGATCCCTAGTCTGGACCATCTTAACAGGTGACAGAGACACAATGTAGGCTTATGACTCCAACATTGTCCCTTTTTTTCATATGATCTTTAATTTCTTTGCCTGTTGAAGGAGCCAGTGCAGCTTTGGAAGCTTACATTATGCGTTTTGTGCATTTAGGACCCAAACAGACAGGCCACAATAAAGCTACTTCGGATCACTTTGGAGGTATGCTGTCTAAATGATGCATGCGTCCTGAGAGGCCGGAAGCTGTTCCAAAGCTAAACTCCAGTCCTAAGGACTGGAGCACAGCTTTGGTGCAGCTTCTTGCCTCTTATGATGTATGTGTCGTTTAAACAACATACCTCCAAAGTGACCCGAACCTGTTTATTTTAGCATGTCTGTTCGGCCCCTTAGTTGGCCCCAGTAAAGACATCCCTGTTTTGTAAAGATATCCCTGTTTGTGTTGTGAAAGGGTTTCACCACACTTTTGTATCATGATCAGTCTGGAAAAGCAGCAGCCATGGATGCCTACCAGCATGATGAATAAAGAAGGTTTGGATCCTCCGGCTGCAAGGAAAGGTTGAGGGGGAATCACTTGATTTGTATGACAGGTGAACTAAAGGGCAAGTCAAACACTCTCAGCCTCAGAGAAAGGCAATGGCAAAGCTCCTCTGAACAAACCTTGCCAAGAAAACCCCAGGATAGGTTCACCTTAGGATTGCCATAAGTTGGAAAAGACTTGAAGATACACAACACACATACACTCAGATGAGGGCAAGGAGGGGGTTTTTTGTTTCATTTCCAACTTATGGCAACCCTATTACAGGGTTTTTCTGGCAAGGTTTGTTTACAAAGAGTTTGCCTTTGCCTTCCTCAGAGGCTGAGAGTGTGTGACTTTCCAAAAGTCACCAGTGGGTTTCTGTGGCCGAGCGGGGATTCGAACCCTGGTCTGTATAGACTTGTAGTCAAATGTTCAAACTACTCCATCAGGCTGGCTCATGGGGAGGCACCTACCCTATAATTAAATCAATTTCAGCTACCAGTTTTGAAACTGTTTTCGCAACTGGCTTCTCTTGCTTATTGATGCTTACAGATATGGGAAAGGGAGAACCATTTGTAAGTGCAGTTCCTAGTTAATGGAAACTCTGTATCAAGATGCAGCTTGTGGTCAATGCAGTTTTCACAGTGTTTTCCTTTTAGATGAGAGCTAATGGTTTTGTCTCAGACATTTCTCTGCCTTCCTACTTCAGGGTGCATCTGTTGTTGTTGTGTGCTTTCAGGTCATTTCCAACTTATGGTACCCTAAGGTAAACCTGTCATGGGATTTTCTTAGCAAGATTTGTTCAGAAGAGGTTTGCCATTGCCTTCTCCTGAGGCTGAGAGAGTGCGACTCTACCAAGGTCATCCAATGGGTTTCATGGCCAAGCAGGGAATAAAACCCTGGTCTCCAGAGTCCAACACTCAAACTACTACACCACACTAGCTCCTAGGGTGCATCTATACTGTAGAAATAATGCCATTTGATGCCGCCTTAAGTTCTGTAGCTCCCTCCTATGGGATCCTAGGATTTGTAGTTTTACAAGATCTTCAGCTTGTTCTGCCAAAGATTTCTGCCAAAGAGTGCTTGTAGAAAACTATTAATCATGGTATTATGTAGGATGGAGCCATGGCAGCCTAAGTGGGGTCAAACTGCATTATTTCTACTGTGTAGGTGCACCTTTAGTCTTTTCTTCAGGTGTATTGGCATCTTTAGATCCCTTGATGCTCAACTCTCTGCCTCCTATGCTACACATTGCTGTAAGGCTGTAACCCTGTAAACATTTGCTTGTAAGTCCTGCTGATCTTTGGATGAAGCAGCAGCCCTGCTGCTACTTCCGAGTACGTGGTTGTTGTTGCCTTAATCTGTTTGTCTAATGCGTGTCACTTTTCTGGGCTGCAATTATCTCACTCTCAGTCCCAGTGCAGTTCCCCTCTGTGATTCTGAATTGTGACTTGTCTCACATGGCCATTAATTTACCACCTCTAAAAGAAAGCTGTGTTTTTCATTAATGTCTTTTGTGGCGTGGGTGGCAGCTAATAGCTGGAATCTGTTTTTTGGCACTTCCTAGTGTAGCCAGGCTCCTTCTCTCTGTTGTTTCATCAGCATTGGAAGAGCTGAGAAATTAAATGCTTATTGTAGGTAGATTAGATTGGTGGCATCTGTCGTTCACAATTCTGCTTGGTTCTTTTAATACAGCAGGAGGGATCACGCACGTGTAGTGGTTTGAGCATTGGACTGTGACTCTAGAGACCAGGGTTCGATTCCAGCTCAGTCATGGAAACCCATTGGGTGACCTTGGGCAAGTCACATACTCTCAGCCTCACAGAAAGGCAATGGCAAGCTCCCTCTGAAGAAAGTTGCCAAGAAAGCCCCATGATAGGTTTGCCTGAGGATTGCCATTAGTCAAAAACTACTTGAAGGCACACAACAATGAAGTTTTCCAGAAGCTGTTGGACTAATCCTAGCCAGTGCAGTCAGTGGTGAGGAATGCAAGGAGTTGCAGTTCAACACCATCTAGAGAGTCACATCTTTCTCATTCCTGTTAGTGTATTTGTTTGTAGTAGCAGAAAGTACAGTAGCATAGGGACTAGGGCTGCATCCACACTGCAGAAATAATCTAGTTTGACACCACTTTACCATGGTTCAATGCTATGAAATTGTGGGAATTGCAGTTTTGGGAGACATTTAGCCTTCTCTGTCAAAGCAGAGCTCTGGTCCCGCAACAAATGACACTTCCCAGAATGTCATAGCATTGAGCCATGACAGTTAAAGTGGTGTCCAACAGGATTATTTCTGCAGTGTGGATGCAGCCTACGGCAGCTATCCTGGGCACACTTTGCTTGAGAGCCAGTGTGGTACAGTGGCTTAAGCATCAGACTACCATTCCTGAGACCAGGGTTTGAATCCCCATTCAGCTATGAAAATGCAGTAGGTGCCTTGAGCAAGTCACACTCTCTCAACTTCAGACAAAGGCAAAGGCAAACTCCTTCTGAACCAAGTCTTGCTAAGAAAACCCTTTATAAAATTTCCATAAGTAGAAATTACTTGAATTACTACAACAAAACTGTACATTTAAATAGTAGAATCAGATAAGACATGTGTGGAGCCCAACCATAATCCAGTCAGTTGAAATATCATTTAATAGATCGGTAAAAGATTTTACAAGCATCAGAAGCATTAAATCAAGATGCTGGATGCTTCACATCTATATGAGACCAATCTAACCTACAGGTTTGCCATGCACTATTGGAACCAACAACAGCAGCATGGCAATTATAATGTGAAATCAGCAGTGTTAGAGAGCAAAACAATATTGTTTCCAGGAGGTATATTCTGTTATGTATTTAAATAGATATTTGAAGTACATTTTCAGGTCTGAAAAAAATTGGAAATTCATAAATGAATTTCAACATTTTAAAGTGAGAGAAATGCAGTCACCAAGAAATAATACCAAGGAAATACACACGCACACACACACACACACACAAAATAGCAAGAATTTTTTTCTGCCCTGGATCCCAAGTGCTACACAACTACAGTAGGCCCTTGGTATTTGCTGCGGCTTGATTCCATGATCCCCTGTGGACACCAAAATCTGTAGATTCTCAAGTCCCATTATATACAGCGGTGCAATAAAATGGTGTCCTTTATATAAAATGGCAAAAATAAGGTTTGCTTTTTTGGATATATGTATCTAGTGGATGGCAGAATCTGAGGATTCAGAGGGCCAACTGTATTTCTGTGTACCCTAACAGAATAGAAACTGTTTTTCAAACAGCAGGTGCATATGCTATATGGCAAGCCACTTCTGATATTGGCTCTTCAGGAGCAGATTGTGATTCACAGCATGGTGGTTTTCTTTTCAAGCCAAAACCTGATATGTCCAAGCTCTTGATTGTGTGTAAAGTAGTTCTTTAAATCCTGAACTCTTATTCCAAATGCCATTTATATTTTTTTTCTTGATATGACATTTCTTTGACAATACAGTCTTGCATAATAGTCATGGGAAAGGCCCTAGGTCTGAATCTAGTTGCTAATCCCAACTACAGTAGACCTTTTGATCAAAGACAATTTACTAAGTCTGCCCTTATGTAAATTCCATTGATTTATGGGTCTGCTTGAGTTGGAAGTAATCACTGGATTTAGAGCTATGCTTTAGCTTGTATAATATATATGCAATAACAGTATTTTCTCATTCATAATTATGCACACTTACTGTTTTGCGATGCTATTTATGTTTTTTTCCCTGTGTCATAGGACAAGTATTGGATAGCCGGAGCCGGGCTCCATGGAGTTTATCATCTATAACTGACTTCTTTTGGGGAATAGCAGACTTTGTAGTTATGTTGTAAGTAGAATTGTTATCTTAATTGTACACCTTATTTGCATTGCTTTCCCTAAGAGCCACCTGTGCCCCTATGATTGGAAAAGTAAATACATGTATGTACAGGCACAACTCAGTTAACAAAGCCTCTAACAGAAGAGAAGCTCAATTTTAGACAAATCTCATTATGCCTACCCACTTTTTCTCCTGCTCCTCTTTCTAGTTAGAAGATTTTTTAGCATCCTTGGCATTGGAAAGATGGTCAAGAAAGGTTGGAGAAAAACAGCCTATCTGCATTAAACAATGCACTAAAACATGAGCTGGGGAAGAATTGGATTCTTTGGCTGTATCCACACTGCAGAGATAATCTGGTTTGACACCCCTTTATCAACCCTGGTTCAATGCTGTAACATTATAGGAATTGCAGTTTTATCAGACTTTGAGCCTCTTCTGTTAGAGAGCTCTGGTGCCACAACAAACTACAAATTCCAGGATTCCATAGATTAGAGCCATAGCAGTTAAAGCGGTGTCAAACTGGATTCTTTTTGCAGTGCAAATGCAGCCCAAGTGTGCCTGCCTCCAACAGATAAGTAGCACCTCCCTCCAGAATCCCTTACTGAGCATATGTGAGCAGCAAATCAGATGAAAAGGGAAAACATATAACCCTGCTTCTCCAGCTACCCCCAGCATGTTAAAAAACATACATTTAAATGTTTGGCCACAAAAATAGAAATCATAAGAGAAGTGGAAGCTAGTGAATATTTTTTTTTTCAAAAAAAAATTCCTGAACGCATTTTAAGAGAGGCTTTCAAGGGGTCTCTAGAAGGTTGCCGCCAAAAGACATAATTCTCAGGAACTTATCTACTTTGTTAAATGAGGTATACCTATATATAATAGGATGTAGCTAACAGTCAATTAAAAATATGGGCAAAATTCCCATGGGGTATAATGAAGCTAACACCTAAACCTTTCATTATGAAAATCAGTGAATATTTAATGAGATAACCTTTAATCTGCTTTCCTAACAATCAAGGGCTGACAATATTCTACAAGCCAGAAAAAAAATAAGACTTGCTTAAAATAAACAGATAGACAGACAGTAAGCCTCCTAAGAGGTACTTAAGATGTCTACAAAAGTGGGAAACTGAGGATATCATTTAGTAACATTCTGTATTCATTCAAGCTTATATGTAAGGGTGGCTTGCCCAGAAATGCTGAGATAAATATGAGATTAAATAGATCTAAATAATATTTCTCAAGCAGAAATGCCTGAAATTTAGCAGACTCCCCAGTATCTTGCCTAGTAACAGAATATTCAAGACTGGATGATAATTATTCACTGTGGTGGGATTCACAGAACTGGCATGATGTGATAGTTTGAGTTGGTTCAAATCCCTGCTCAGCCATGAAAATCCATTGGGTGACCTTGGGTAAGTCACAGTTTCTGCCTTGCAGAAAACCAATGGGAAACCACCTCTGAATAAAACCTTGCCATGAGCATTCTATGGTACGGTTGACATAGGTCAAGGTTGACTTGCAGGCACATAACAGTTTGGTGGGATTCAGAAAGTCCATTTTTAACAGAGGACTTAGAATTGCCTCCCTTATGCATGTTGGGACTCTTTTTTTGTTGCAAAGAAGCATTGGCTACTTCCTTTACCCATGCCACCAGCTTGTCCTCCAGCCTTTTTAAGACAAGGACACCTGTTGTGTCCCTCACCTCTTGAAGAATCCTGCCCACCTCCCTGGGCTACACAAATTGAACAATATCCATTCAGAGTGGACAAGAAAGGGCTTAGATCCTCTGGATCTAGACCAACTATAATATCCAAGTTATGGAATACATGTGGTACTTAGAATAAGTTATTTTTAAAGCATAAATGTTTTTTGTTCAATATATAATTGTGCAAAAAAAGTTGACTGACTTTTTAAAAATACTTAATTCACAAGTAAAGGGGAAAATATTTCAAAGAAACATGTTTTTACAGTTAACTGGAGAGCCAGTGTAGTGCAATGGTTTGAGTTTTGGACTAGGACAGTGGGAAACCAGAGTTCGAATCCCCACTCAGTCAAAACAACCTGGTCAGTAACCTTAGGCAAGTCACGCTCTTTAATACTCAGAGGAAGGCAATGGCAAATCCCATCTGAAGAAATCTTGCCAAGAAAAAATTGGGATGGCCATAAATTAGAAAGGACTTGAAAACATGTAACAAAAGTGTATCCGATTGCTGAATTGTGTTTGAGCCTCACTTAATATGTTGCTGAATATTGTTACAAAACTGTAGCAGTGCTGAACTGTTTGGAGGTTTTGTTTTGTTTTAAAGTATTTTTGGATTTCACAAAACAATAATCTTTTTGTTTAGTTTCCAGAGCATTGTTCACCCGGACCTGAGGAGAGGCTACTCATCTTCATCCTCTTCAAGATATGATGATGGAAGAGGGTACTGTCTTTTCACTTTAATTAAGATGATACACATTGTGACAAATCCTGCTGTGTTAGCAGAAAGTCATACCGCTGTGTGTGGTTTTCACTTTTTGTTGAAATGTAGTTATATCAAATGGAAGATATTTGAAACCCAATCGCAGTATGTAGATCTTACACATGGTGTGGAATGAGAGCAGGGCTTGAATTCTCATATATAATATTTAAATAAAAATACCTATACAAATAAACTTTAATTACAATCTGTATCTAGTTCAGTGGTATCTTGAATTTAGGAGAGTTACTTATGTACATTTCTCTAGTTAAATTGGGATTTCCCCCAAAAAAATTGATTTTAAGTTTTGTGCAGTTTAGAGTTCAGCAAAATATGAGTGGACATGAGTGGAATGTCCACTCATTCCACAGCAGATAGATCGCTTCAGCAGGGCCTACTTGTGGAAGCCTTCCTGCATGATGAAAGTTCTGTGTATGATTTGGAACTGTTAGCATCTTCTAAATTTAGTTCAATGAGTGTGACTTTTAGTTGGCAAACATGTTTTTCCCATTCAGCTTGGCTTTGGAAACCCACTGGGTGATCTTGGGCAAATCATACTCTCTCAGCCTCAGAGGTAATGGCAAGCTCCCTCTGAAGAAACTTGCCGAGAAAACCCCATAATAGGGGCACCCTAATTTGGAAATGACTTGAAGGCACACAACAACAACAAATGTTATAAAATGATTCTGTCGATTTAAATGTTATGTTGAAAAAGACTCTTTTAATGCATCCTGAGAATAATTTTTTTTCATGTCTTAAAAGTAAGACTTTCTCATTGGTTATAGATTTCTGGAATCCATTTTTAGAATAGCAATTATATGATTCTTTGGGATACTGCAATTCTTCTCTTTGAACAATATATCTGAGGATTTTTGTGCTTTTTAGCATTTTGTTAATCAAAACAGAAGACTTAATTAGATTTCTTTTAGAGTTTATGATACACTTTTAAATAATTGACTGAAGACCAATATGCCATACTATTGTTTACTCACTAAGAAAGCTGATTAGAACAGTATAAAGAATTCACTAGTTGTCATTTTATGACTAAGAGATGGAATTATTAGAAGTTTTAATTGGATCTATCTTCTTTTTTTAAGACCTCCAAGATTTCCTCATCGTAGAATGGGTCGAATAAGTCATTTTGGTGGAGGTCCAAGTCCCCCACCAATGGCTGGAGGTGGATGAGGAAGGTAATGTCATCTCATGCTTCTTACATGCCTCATTGAAAAAAACTTATTTAGTTTGTCTTAGGAATAGTAAATTATTTCTTTTGGTAACTCAAAGTGCGAGGAAAAGTCAGAACGTATGTGGCTACAAAAATAAAGAATTGGTGAGCATTCCCTTAACGTTCACACCTTATTTATTTCCCAAGAAGTGAAAGGTCTACTCTGTGGTATATAAAATGTGTTTCCAGATTAGGGAAAAGATCTGTGAGTATCTAAACCAGATCTGTAGCATCCTAAACCTCTGAATATGTATTAGTTTTCAGCAAAATATGTTAGTTGATAAAGCATTGTGGCAATCTTCCTTTCAAGATACCAGTCAGCATGCTCTTTTCTAATAGGTTTTTTTTTTCATTTCCCCATTCCAAGTTCCATTTTGGTAACCATACAGACAGGCCAAAATAAAGCTGCTTCAGGGCACATTAGAGGTATGCTTTTTAAATTATGCATGCATCCTAGGAGGCCAGAAGCTGTGCCAAAGCTATGCTGCAGTCGTTAGGACTGGAGTATGGCTTTGGCATGGCTTCTGGCCTCCTAGGATGCATGCAGCATTTAAAAACCATACCTCCAAAGTCACCCGAAGCAGCTTTATTTTGGCCTGTCTGTATGGGCCCTTAAGTTACCTTTTCTGGTTTTGAGAATATGGTGAAGCACATTTACAGGATAGTAACCTCTCACCTGTGTGAGTCCCCCCCCCTTTTTTTCCCCCTTTTTTTTGGGGGGGGGTTACATTAAACATTTATGAGTCTAGCCTTTTTTTAAGGGAACCAAAGCAGTTAGTATCTAGTTAAAAAAATTTAACACCAGACAAAAGTACAGTCTTAAAACACACGTCAGTGTTGGAGCCATTTCCTAGAGAAATCACTTTGCATAATGCCAGATCTATACAGTTTGAATCAGCCCTTAGAATCCTTCCCTAGTACTGTACATAAAAAAGCCAAGAGAGCCATGTTTGTTCCATCTTCAGTCTCTGTCTGAGTTCAGACTTCACAGTCACATTTTTGGACTCTTTTCTTTCCCCCATCCCTTCTGTTTTGTACCCAGTGACCTTTGTACTGCATGTTGTATACTACAGGTATACCTTGGCATTACTACTTTAACTGTAGTACTTTATAGATCTCTGCTTTAACAGAAATATTAATACTAACTGAGACAGAAATAACAGAAACAATAGGGATAGGTGCCTACACTACAAAAAATAAGACCAGCTCAAATATATTTCAGCAGACCTTATATTCAGAACTAGAAATATGCACTTATGAAATGAAACAGCCAGGTCAAACAAGCATTGCATTTGTGAACAAAAACATTTGGGATCTTCTAGACACCACGTCAAAGCTTCTTCCAAAATGCATGTATGATTTTTTTTTTTCTTTCATCAGCCTCTATTTTTGTAATAATTTCCATTTTGGTGGCCAAATTTATAGATCTCTGCTTTTTTTTTTTAACATGCTGGGGGTAGTTCATGAAGTGTATCTGCTGTCACTTTGGGGCTTGTACAGATTGACGAAAAGGGCCGGCGTTGGCATGGAGTAGGGGTGTGGTGACTGCATGTTGCTTGTCCCGACTCCACTGCCAAAGTGATGTCACACCACCTGCCCGACCAGACGGTGGGCAGCGTCACCACGTTTCTCTGGCACAGCATTTAGATATGCTGCACCAAAAGAATGGGAAAGAGTCACGTAGTGATGGCAAGGGCGCCCTTTTACCAGGCCAAAAAGAAGCGGCATTTTGCTGCTGCTTTTTGGCCTAGAAAAAAGCTGGATCGGCTTACCTGTCATCTGTTTTGCCCTTTTGTGTCTGTTTTTCTGTTCAAGCATCCTTCATAAGCCGTTCCAATGACGGCTGCTCTTTACCTTGCCTGTTGTAAGGAGGCACACATGGCTACAACAGGATCAGCTAGAGCAGAATCTTGCTCTTTTCCTGCTCAAGCTTTATTGCATTGTTTACTGCACACATGCTCCTGCAACCCAACATCAAATATTTGTGTTTTTCCAGCCCCCATTCACCATCCTTACAGTGCTGATGCCAAAAAAACCCTTCTAGCTAAACTGAGGAAAATGAATGTAGAGAGTTCTTGTAGCACATTTGAGACTAATTGTAAGAGAGACATTGGCAGCATGAGCTTTCATAGGCTTAAGTCTACCTCCTCAGATGCATTTGGACATAAGTCTATGAAAATTAAATAGACTGAAGTCTACAAAAGCTCATGCTGCCAACTTCTTTCTTTCAGTTAATCTCAGAGGTGCTACAAAATCTCTCTACATACCGATTCTACAGACTAACATGGCTATATATTTGAATTCTACCACTAAAGGAAAAGGAAGAAAATGAGGCTGAGGAAGCATTAAAAGACTTTGTAAAAAGAAGCTTCTTTCTCAGAGGCTTCATAAACTGAGATAGATCTGTATTTTGTTGGTCCTAAACAGGAGTTGCCTGACTTCTAGATTTTGTTTCCTCCAGTGCAGAAATTTTCTGTTCCATTATTTTGTGGCCACATGGATATCATAGGTTGTGTTAAATAATACATATTTAAACACTGGACTTGATGTTCTATTCTACCTCATTCCTTAACTATGCTCCTAAGACCTTATCATCTCCTGGAGCTAGTTTATTTGATTATTGCCAGTGTAAGTAGTCATGATAAATGTCAAAAATTTAATCCATCTTTTCCCCCCTTAGGTAAATGCCTCCTTTTAAGAGGAGGCAACTGGACATGCACATTTGCAAGAAAGGTTGGACCTGCTGAGGGGATGGACTGATGGGGAGTCTGCGGGTTGTGAATGTGTTGTCTGTATGATTCACTGCTCTGCCAGTTAGCAGAACCATGAAGTTGTCCTGGGAATTCCATTTTATAAGATCCAGTGCAACTGAAAAGCAGTTTTATTAAATTAAATGCATCTGTTTACTGTCTGTTTTACGGCTTTTTGTATAGCTTGTGGACGTTTTGTTGTAGCTGTAGGATTACAAGGAACATGGCTTTGCCAAATACTGACTTTGAATCTTTATCTTTTAAAACAGTAAATTATTTTAAATGTTCACACATCATTTTAAAGATAACTTCAACCTACATTCAAAAATCCATCTGTGATGCCTTTATTGGCCAACCAAAATACACAGTATACTCATTGCAAATTTTTGAAGCTACATTAATTATGTGAGAGTGAATAAAAAGATTCATTATATTTTCTGAGTACAGTACCACCTTTTACTAGTGCTGGTGAAAGATCCTCTGGGTTTGGAAACCAATAGTCATGGTTTGAGCCACAGTGTTATACTGATTCTGTCTTGTTTCACATTAATAGAGTTTATAGTGGCATTTTTGCTTGATGGGCATCTTAAGGATTTTAAAAAAATCTTCTAAGTGATGGTTTCTAGGGACACAGCTATCTTTAGTTTGATTTGGAGAAAAAAACCTAATAGTTTTTATGGTATCGTGAAGGCAAACAAATTTATTAAGGTATAAAATTGACCATACTCTACTTTATTACATCCATGTAATGTTCAGAACTGTTTTAATGTTCAGAACTGTTTTAATTCTGAAAAACAGGCATAAAACTATTAAAGGGATTGTTAAATTGTAGTAGTCATTCATTGTACACACTTTTGTTCTTACCTCCACCACCCTGCCATATCCAGTGGTGCTCTTATTTAATGAAGGTATAGTGTCAGAGGGAGACAGTGTGGTATAATAACAATAACAATAATATTTATTTTTATCCCGCCTTTCCCTACGGATCGAGGCAGGTTACAGTAAGAGGAAATAAAATACAAAACATAACATAATCAAAATAATACAATCCCCAACCCTCCACCAGCATCAAATTAAAACAATGAATTACAAATTCAAGATTAAAATTAGTTATAAAATGGTTAAAAGAAGGGCAAGTGGAGTACAACAGCTAGGGGCAGGTGGGGTTATCTTTTAATGGAAGGTCAGTCTGGGAAGGCCTGCCAGAAGAGATCCATCTTGACAGCCTTTTTAAAGGCATCAAGGGTGGTAATATAACGGATCTCCTCCGACAGGTCATTCCACACTTTTGGAGTGGTCAGTGAAAAGATCCTCTGGGACACCACAGCCAACTTGGTTTTCTTCAGTTGCAGTAAATTCTTCCCAAAGGACCTGTGTGCACAGGGTGGATTATAAGGAAGGCAGCATTACCACAAGTATGCTGGACCTAAGCCATGTACAGCTTTAAAGGTGATAACCAACACCTTCTACTGCGCCCGAAAGCTGATTGGCAGCCAGTGAAGGGATTTTAAAAATAGGTGTTATGTGGTTGAGTCTGGATTTACCAACGACCAACCTGGCTGCCATATTTTACACCAATTAAAGCTTCCGAACTAGGCACAAGGGTAGCCCCATGTAGAGCAAATTGCAAAAATCAAAACGAGGTTACCAGCGCATGTACCACCATTTCTAGGTCCCCCGACTCCAGGTAGGGTTGCAGCTGGTGTATCAACTGAAGCTGATAGCTGGCACTCCTGGCTGTTGCATCTATCTGTGATGACAATTGGAGCAACGAGTCCATGAATCGTCCCCGCCCCGTCGCCAGCCCCTCCAGGAGGTCAGGCCCTCTGCCGCCTCCTCAGCAGCAACACTGGGGTTGTTGCTGCGGCCGAGTGCCTTCGAGGCCCTCCTGCCTCTGGCCGCCCTCAGGCAGTGGGCCTCCTCCCTGCTGGGGTTCTCTTGGCACAGCTTCCTGAGAGGATGGGCTTGCCCTGGGGCTGAGAGAGTGTGGCTCGACCAGGGTCGCCCTCTGGGTCTCCATGCCAGAGCCAGATTCGAACCCTGGGCCCCAGCAGAGGCCTACGTCCAGCCCTCAAAACACTAAGTGACTGCCATTGTTGTTGTTGTGAGGCTTCGAGCCGTTTTCGGACTGAATGGCCCTCCTAAAGAGAAGCTATCCCTGGTTTATTGGCATGTTTCTTCAGAAAGGGT
>NC_056523.1:60483114-60547956 GCF_019175285.1 Sceloporus undulatus
AAGGGTTTGCCACTGCCTTCCTCTGAGGAGGCTGAGAGAGTGTGACTTGCCCAGTGGGTTTCCATGGCCGATTCAAACCCTGGTTTCCAGAATCCTAGTCTAGCGCTCAAACCGCTACGCCACACTGGGTCTCAGTACCTAGGGTTTCCATGGCCATGCCAGGATTCGAACCCTGGTCTCCAGAGTCCTAAGTCCAGCCTTCAAATCACTAAGTTTGCCATGGCCTTCCTCTAGAGGCTGAGAGAGTGTGACTTGCCTAAGGTCAGCCCCAGGGGTTTTCCATGGCTGAGCTGAGATCCTCCAGAATGGCATCACCATGTTGTTGTTGTTGTTGTTGTTGTTGTTTTAATGGCTGTGCTGCTGCCACATTTCAGGATAAATGCGGTTTGACACAGCTTTAACTGCAATGGCTCTTGACAATAAAACCCTTGAGAGTCACCATAAGTTGGAAATGACTTGAAGGCAGATAATGGCTACATGCACACTGTGGAAATAATGCCATTTGACACCACTTTAACTGCCGTGGCTCCATGTTATGGATACCTAGGATTTGTAGTTTTCTGGGGCACCAGAGCTCTGTGACAGAGAAGGCTAAATGTCTCACAAAAGATGTTGTTGTGTGCCTTCAAGTCATTTGTGACTTATGGCGACCCTCAGGTGAGCCTATCATGGGGTTTTCTTGGCAAGGTTTGTTCAGAGGTGGCATCTTCTGAGGCTGAGAGTGTATGACGTAGAACTACAAATCCAAAAGTTCCTTGGCATTCAGGCATGGCAGTGAAAACAGTGTCACACTGCATTTATTTCTTTAGTGTAGATGCTGCAGATTAGGTCTTAGTTTATACAGTGGGGGCCCTTGGTATCTGCTAGGGTTTGGTTCCAGGACTCCTCCCCAGTGGATAATAAAATCTATAGATGCTCAAGCCCCATTATATACAATGGGATAGTGAAATGGTGTCCCTTATATAAAAAATGGCAAAATCAAAATTTGCTTATTGGAATTTATATTTTTAAAAATATTTTCAAGCTGTCGATGGCTGGATAAATACATACAAAAAGATCCATGGATATGGAGGTCCTACTGTACATTTATCCAAATGAGATTGATAAGGTGTTTTGCACCAATCCATGCGTCTGATCAAGTAAGCTTAGGCTGCATCCACACTGCAGAAATACAGTAATCCGGTTTGAAACCAGCAACAAACTACACTTCCCAGAATTCTGTTGAATCATAGAATCATAGAATCATAGCATTGAGCCACAGCAGTTAAAATGGTGTCGGATGGGATTATTTCTGCACTGCAGATGCAGCCTCTGTCTAGCAAAGTGTATGCTACTAACTTCTTTCTTTCAGTTAGTCTCAATGGTGTTACAAGACCCCTTTGAATCATTCAAGTTAGGTAGTATCAAGTTTGAATTTACTTTCTGCTGGTCTTGTCTTCTTCACAGGGTTGTAGACATGCCATGAAAACCAAATGCACGTGCATAGGATGCGGGAAGCAGGGTACATGGTTCAGCAGTACTACATGCAAAAAGGGCTTTAGGATTGTTATCAGTCATAAGTTCAACATGAGCCAGCAGTGTGATGCTGCACAAAGAAGGCCAGTGCTATTTTAACCTGCATGAATAAAAGCATAAGCCTGTTACAGACTGCCAAAATAAAGCTGCTTCGGGTCTCTTTGGAGGTATGCTATTTAAATGATGCATGGGTCCTAAGAGTCCGGAGGTCGCACCAAAGCCACACTCCATTTCTAAGCACTGGAGTGCAGCTTTGGTGCAGCTTCCGGATTCTTAGGACCCATGCATCATTTAAATAGCATATCTCCAAAGAGACCCGAAGCAGCTTTATTTTGGCAGTCTGTAACAGGCCATAGTTTCAAATTCAAGGGAAGTAATAGCATCCCTATATTCTGCACTAGTCAGGCTTCATCTGGAGTATGACATTTACTTCTGGTTGCTTCATAATAAGAAGGATGTAGGCAAGTTGGAGTAGGTTCAGAGAAGGGCAACAAGGATGTTAAGTGGAATAGAGGAGAGGTTGAAGTAGCTGGGCTTGTTCAGCTTGGAGAAGAAAAGACTGAGGGGATGACATGATTGTACTCCAACTAATATCTTCAGGGCAGTCACAGAGAAGAGAGGAGGGGCAGGCCTGCTCTGTGCTGCCCAAAAGGGTAGGTCCATGTGTAATAGTTTTAAGTTACAGGAGAATAAATTTTCATTGAATTATAGAACCATAGAGTTGGAAGAGACCACAAGGGCCAGTCAATCCAACCCCCTCCCATGCAGCAACTCACAATCAAAGCACCCCCGACAGATGGCCATTCAGCCTCTGTTTAAAAACATCCAAAGAAGAAGACTCCAGCAAACTCTGAGACAGTGGTGTTCCAAAGTCAAACAGCTCTTACTGTCAGGAAGTTCTTCCTAATGTTTAGGTGGAATCTCTTTCCTTGTAGTTTGAATCCATTGCTCTGGGTTCTAATCTCTGGAGCAGCAGAAAACAAGCTTGCTTCATCCTCAACATGACACCCCTTCACATATGTAAATCATATCTCCTCTTAAACGTCTCTTCTCCAGGCTAAACATACCAAACTCCCCCAAGTCTCTCATATGCATGACTTCCAGACCCTTCACCATTTTGGTCACCCTCTTCTGGACACGTTCCAGCTTCTCACCATCCTATTTTGTTTGAATGTTAAAAGGAACTTCGTGACTGTGAGAATGGCTTGGTGATGGAATCAATTGCCTAGAGAGGTGGTGGGGTCTCCTTCTCTGGATGTCTTCAAAATGACGCTAGGGATGCTTTACTTGAAGATCTGCATTGGGCTGGATGGCCCATGAGACCCCTTCCAACACTGTGATTCCACAATGAGTAAAGCTCTTCCCCCCTCACTGTTTTATTGCAATAGCTCCCCCAAGCAGCCATTCTTCAGGGAAGCATCCGGCACCTAAAGGCACCATATTCCACCCGATCTTGAAAGCTAAGCAGAATCAGCCCTGGCTAGTACTTAGATGGGAAACCACCAATGAATACTAGGTGCTGTAGGCTATATTTCAGAATAAGGAGTTGGCAAAACCACCTCTGAGTGTTCCTTGCCTAAGAAAACCCCATACGTTGATATGCAACTTGAAGGCACACACACATAGCTCAAGGGGCAAATTACTTAAATTTCCAACACTGAAAGGGGATAGATTTTCAGAAAGTTGTGGGCTGTTTATTTAAACATCTACAAAGCCTTTAGTGGTATTCTTTAAACTATGTTGTTTTGTCTTTTAGCAAATACAGAGCAACTTCATTGTGGTGATACATCCCGGCTCAATGACCTTGCGGATTGGCAGAGCAACAGACACACTTCCTGTCAGCATTCCTCACATCATTGCAAGAAGACACAAACAGCCAGGGCAACCCATACACAAAGACAGTTGGCTTCTTAGAGAAGGACTCAATGTAAGTCCTACACATTTGAGTGAACCAGTAGCTGGGCATTTGAAATGCCTTGTTTTCTAAACTCAGCCTCTTGTGCTTAATTTGCATAGCCATCCACACTTCTCAAAGAGTGTACCTGGATTGTGCAGTAACACCTGGTCTATATAGTGACTTGTGTTTGTCTTGCATCATGTGAGCCAGTTACATATGGGAATTGACAAAGGCTATGGCATTAGGTTATACATTGCTCTAGATTGAAGAGGGGTAAACCTAACACAGGGGACCACATTGCACAAGATTATTTTTGACAGATATCAGTGCTGTGTGAGAAAACAGCAAGTACACTGTCATTTTTAATGTACATGTGTGTACCTTTTATTTTTATCGGTGTAATTAGCTGTCTCATGTGTACAAGTTCTTTTTTTTAAAAAAAATTGTGTAGTGCATGGATGGAAAATTATTATTTTATTTATTTATATTCCGCCTTCCTCCCAGTACAGGGGCTCAAGGCAGCTAACAAAATTTAAAACAGTCTTGTTTAAAAACCCTTGGTCTTTCAGATGTTGAAATCCAACTCTCATTAAAAAAAACATACAAGAACATTGCACTACCTGCCTGCAGATATATACTTAGAACTGTGATCTAATAAGATCTTTATTCTAGGAGGGGTAGTTAAAAGATGGTGAGAAAAATCAATCACATGGGGTAATAGTTTGGAATTTTATAAAGATATTTTTTTGCAGAAAGGCATATTTGGTATAGTCTTTGTGTGCTCTACTGGCTACTGTAATATCCATTGTAAAGATGTATTTCTGTTTTATAGAGGAAAGCCAATGTCTTGTTTGTTTTCATTTAGAAACCTGAAAGTACTGAACAAAGACAAAATGGTCTTAAAATGGTTGACCAAGCAATATGGTCCAAAAAGATGTCAAACGGTGCCAGGCGTATACCAGTGTCACCTGATCAGGTATCCTATCTGTGCATTGTCATTAATAGAAATTATGTTTTTGTGGTATAAAAGCAGCAGTCTGCTGGCACCTTATAATAAATGGGCTGAGCAATCTTGTAGGGAGCAGAATAGAGGTTGTGGTGAAGGAGCATTGGCTTCATTTCTGTGGCGTGTTGAGGGAACAAAATCCAGTGAATCTGCATCCTTCCCTGAGCTGCTCCCATCACCCACCTTTTTACCTCTTAAAGCTGGAGAAACACTGATACAGGCAGGAAGTGTCACACCAATTTCCCCCTTAATACAGAGAGAATAGCTGCAGTAGCAGAACTTCCTGCCAAGGAGGACTTCTGTGAATGTGCTTTCCTCATTCTGGGCAGATGTAGAGATTCACCATGTGGAATACAGCCACCCAAGGGACCATAGGATTGCTCCTTTCATTTTTTTCACATTAGTTGAAGGGGTAGGAAGGCATCATAGCTCAGTGACAGAATGCACATCCCACATTCAGAAAAACTCAGTCTGCTGAAAAAAGGGTGATGTGAAAGCCTCTCCCTGAGACTTATGCAGCACTACCAGTCAGAATCTGGGCTTATAGCAGTGGCCATGCTGGCTAGGGGTTCTGGGAGTTGTAGTCCTAGAAGTAAATAAATATCATCATCATATCATCATATGCTATACAGTAAATTCAAAGCTCTGGTCAGAGTTGATTCTATGATTTATTTTATGTTTTGCCGTGTGCAGGTGAAGCAGCTCTCAGTGTTATTTAAGGTGCTACCAGACTGACTGTTGCTTTTGGTACAACAAAGTAATACTCCTCTGGAGCTGTATTTCTTTGGATCAAGTTTAAGCAAATCAAGCAGCATTTAGCAACACATACACACAGATTCACATGTCTTTAGATAGCATATGAATAAAATAATATACATTCAGACCTAGATGAGTTTCAAGTATGCTAATATTTTCCCACTCTTTATTTCATGTTTGGAATTTACATTTTTTAGGCTCGATCTTATAACAGACAGATGAGACCTGCCATTTTAGAACACAGCTCTGGGACAAAATGGACAAACACTGCACATCACCCAGAATATGTTGTTGGAGAAGAGGTAAGTATCAGTCTCCTTGCCTGTCTAACTTGGACTTAACAACTGCATAGCCATGTGTATTTTTAAAAGTTGTACTTGGATCATCAGCAGTGGCTGTGTACAAAGTAATTAGCCAACATGAGAACCCAGAAATCCTCCCCTCCCCTTTTTTTTTACTCTCTCAACATTTACCTAGATTATATCTGGATACATTGATGGGCTGAAGATAAAAAAGGACAGAAACCTCTTGTATGCTTTCTTTCCTGGTTAACTCTTGACCAGCCAGATTTATAAGCCTCAAATGAAGAAATAAGCAGGAGTGAACATAGCTGCAAATGAAGTGGGTGGGTGGCACAATCTTTAGATGGGGTTATTTTTCCCCATGTGGCCTAGCAAATATTGGCTTTTTATTACCACCTTCAAATTACATTTTGTTATTGTAAAAGTTTCAAACTAATAGGAGTCCAGGCTGTATCAAATTTGTTCTTCCTTAATTTTTTTGTAATACTTGTCCAATAAAGGAAAGTGGAAACTGAACTGGGCTGCCTTGTACATTCAGTGCAGCTGTGATTTGGTTTCTTCAGCAGAGGCAAGTAAGAACACTGTGGCAAAATGCTGCATATGGGTTGGCCTCATTTTTGTTAAAATTTTGTTCCTTGTTAAAAATAAAAGCTAAACTGTGTTGTATGCTGCAGTATATTTAGAAAATTGCATTACATATCATTTTATAATTATTTATTTTTCTCACTAATAGGACTCTAATTGCTCATTGCAGTTAAGACTGATTTTTAGTTTTCTGAGTGGCAACTGTTTTTGCAGATTTCCCTATGAGAAACAAAACAACACTAGAAGGCTATCCTTTAAAACTTGCATTTTTCACTTTCTCTTCTGTCTCTCTGATATTGCCCCTACTAGATGTTTGTTCAGATTTTTTTACAGATGGGATGGGGAAACTGTGATGCATGGGCTACTCTATGGTGGCATGGGCATGTCAGCAAATGTGTGCACATGCATATATATACATGGCAGGAGGGAGAGATAGATGGCACAGTAAGGAAGAATGGTTGAAAGGGAGGTAGAATGGGGAAATACACAGGAAGGAGGGGATGGAGTGATTTTCAAACAGTGTGGCAGGACCCCCAGAGGTCATGAGAGTTGCTAAAGGGGGCACAAGACTTGGAGTCCCTGTTCCCTCCACCTCATCTCAAACTTTTTAATGTGTAAAATTTACACATGCATTCAGCTAAATACTAAATTTACATAAATAAAACTGATCTAATGTGAAGTTGAAGGCTTTCATGGCCGGTATCCATAGTTTTTTGTGGGTTTTTCGGGCTATGTGGCCATGTTCTAGCAGAGTTTCTTCCTGACGTTTCACCAGTATCTGTGGCTGGCATCTTCAGAGTAATGTCATTTCCTTATAAAATGTCAAAATAGTGTGAATGAAAATATGCACACTAAATAAACAAAGTATTTTTTTATATACTATGTTAGAATCATAGAATCGTAGAGTTGGAAGAGACCACAAGGGCCATCCACTCCAGCCCCTGCCATGCAGGAAATCTCAATCAAAGCATCCCCGACAGATGGCCATCCAGCCTCTGCTTAAAGACCTCCAAAGAAAGAGCCTCCACTACACTCCAAGGGAGTGTGTTCCACTGTCAAACAGCCCTTACTGTCAGGAAGTTCCTCCTAATGTTGAGGTGAAATCTCTTTTCCTGGAGCTTGCATTCATTGTTCAAGGTCCTGTTGAATGGGGAGAGAGTGACGTTCATGTGTATATGTAAAAGGGTAAAAGGTTTGAGTATCCCTGCTATAAACTCTTCCCACTGTCACTTTTGGCTTTGCTACTCATCATATGCTGTACAGTAAACTTTATGAAAGTTTTAATGATTATATTTTGAATGAGATTTATTTTGTTTTGTTTAACTCCTTACACTTCAGAATTCCCAGTAACTTAATTTTCTGGATCTTGTATGGGTAAATTAACAACATAAAATACAAAACAGCTATAAAACAATGAGGGTAAAATTATAAATGTCACAATCCAGTTGAACTTCCACTGAATCTTGCTGTTTCTGCCAGCATTGGCACGCACACTTGGCTGCTGCCTCCCAAGAAGCCCTAAAATTCTTAAGGGTAGAAGGCTTCAGAAAGGGAAGGACAACCCAATTTGGATGTCAACAAATATGGAAGTACAGCATAAATAAATAGAAATAATTAAACTAGAGGCAAAAATAAGACAGAGAAAATATGTTGGGTTTTTCTTTTCAGGCATTGTACGTTAACCCTCTGGACTGTTACAGTATTCATTGGCCCATCCGACGAGGACAGCTTAATCTTCACTCAGGACCCGGTGGCTCCCTTACAGCAGTCCTAGCTGATCTTGAAGTAATATGGTCACATGCAATCCAGAAATATTTAGAAATACCTCTGAAAGATTTGAAGGTAAGCTGTGACTTGCTTCAGCTGAATGTGACTGTGACCCTGATTTTCCATCATTTTTTTTGTAAAAGAATTTCGCCACTAAAGCCATTTGTAGTGAAGTAACAGTTTTTTCCACATAATCTCTCCCCTGGGGTCATCTAATGGCCCTGATGTGTTTTACACCTGTTAGGATAAGAAGCAAAAAGTTAGCACTGAAACAGAAGGCCATAACGTTGGAGTTAAATTCAACAGAAATGGACAGGAGAAGGTAGACTAAGTAGAAAAACTAGCAAAGCAAAGGTTATACAGTGAGTCCTTGGTTTGGTTCCAGGACCACCTGTGGACTGCGAAATCTGTGGATGCTCAAGTCCTATTAAATAAAATGGCATTGTAAAATAGTATCCCTTATATAAAGTGGCAAAATCAAAGTTTGTTTTTTGGAATTTTTTTTGGGGGGGGGTCACTTCAAGCCATGGGTGGTTGAATCCTAGGATGCAGAATCCGTCAATAAGGAGGGCCAACTGTGGTAGTCTTAAAATTTTAGCACGGGTCACAGGTATTAAAATTTTAGCACGGGGCACAAAAAATGGGATCTGGGAAGTGCTGAAAAGAAAGTAGAAGAACTGAAGTTTTGAAGTAGGTAAATAAGGAAGCTTTGTATCAACTTAGGCTTACAGAGCATATAATAACTTTCCCAGCAGAAACAGAATTTGAGATGCAAGGGCCATTTGAGTGAGCTGGAGAAAAATTATGGGGAAAATGTGGCATAACAGAACCCAAACCTGTTATGTTTGCTGGTGCCCTAACTGAAATACCTATATGGTGAAAATAACCAATTATTTATTTATTTCAATTTCCTAACTTTCTCCATGAAGAAGAATTCTAATTTTTCTTCTCTTTCTCAGTATTACAGATGCATTTTATTAATTCCAGACATTTATAATAAACAACATGTGAAGGAAATAGTAAACATGATCCTAATGAAGATGGGCTTCTCAGGTAAGAAAGCAGTGTCCTCTGTAGTCATCCACCATGGATGTTATGCAAGAATTTGAAGATGTTACTGCTTTGGATTAAAATTCCCCGAATCCCTCAAACTACATGCCCATGTAGATGTATACAGATACCAGCTGCTGTTAACTTCGGTGTTCTCACAGACTCCCAAACTGAGAACTGCTTTCCAATGATTGCTGTTACATGATGGTGGTATATATTGTTAGATATGGGAAGCAGTATGGAAATGGATATGATGATGATGAAGATGATATATATTATATGAATACTAAAACATGATTGTGTACGTTTTTCCAACCATTTGGTACACATCTGCAGACATCCACATACAACTGTATGGGATAGCAGCTCAGTTTTTGTATGTAGGTGGCATGTTGCTTGATATAAGAGATAAAGTGAGATCTAGCTACAAGATTTTATTTAATGTCTCATTGCTTGTCAATCAAAGCTTAGAGATCAGCTGGAAGTACAATGTCCTGGGTCATAGATGCAATATTAAATAGAAAGGCTGTGTTTTCAGAATTATTGTCATGGTGACAGATTGCAAATTTGCAGAATAAATGGATAGCTATAGGCATGTTTTATTTGTCCCTTTGTAGCATGTTTATGAACACTATGTCTGGGTATAAGCATAATCTGCCTGCTGTACTTTTCTCAGGAATAGTGGTGCATCAAGAATCTGTCTGTGCTACTTTTGGAAGTGGCTTAGGTAGTGCATGTGTTGTTGATGTGGGGGACCAGAAGACAGGTGTCTGCTGTGTTGAAGATGGTGTTTCACATCGTAACACCAGGTAACTATCAAAAAGCAGGAGTATTTATATATTTTAATATTCCTCCATCATAGTCTGATTGTGCCAAAGAGTGATATGCTAGGTAAAGTCCTTTTAATATATTATAATATTCAGCATCCTACTGAGAAGCTTTTGACATAGCATTAAAATACCAGTACAATTTTGTGTTTGTGACTTAGGGATTCCTGAAGTCAGTGAAGCATGTGTGTGCTGCTGCAGCAAACCATGGTTCTGATCAATGACATGAGTAGATGAGTAATACTTGATTTAACATTGTTGTTGTCATTTCTGATTTATGGTAACCCTAACCTTGAGGCTTTCTTGGCAAGATTTGTTCGGGAGCTGCCTTTGCCTTCAGTCTGAAGCCGAGAGAGGCTTGCCCAAGGTCACTCATGACTGAGTATGAATTCAAACCCTAGTCTCCATAGTCCAGCACTTCACTACATCATGCTGGCTTTCCAACATTATTCTGTAACATTATTCTGTAACGTTACTCTTAAGTTATTTAATCTTCCTGCCTCAAGATGCAAAGGTTTGTTTCAGAAAAAAAGACATCAGACCCCTAAATGCTCTTAATTTTTGTCTTAGGTTATGCCTTGCATATGGAGGTTCTGATGTGTCAAGATGCTTCTATTGGCTTATGCAGCGAGCTGGATTCCCTTACAGAGACTGTCATTTATCTAAAAAGACAGATTGCCTTCTCCTCCAGCACTTAAAAGAAACATTTTGTCATTTAGACCAGGTAAGGTTTAAGACCAAGCGAGAAGCCATACCCTCCTGCTTTGCTTTGTTCCATGCCCATCTTTTGATCTCTTCGCTTTCATCAAAAGGACCCTGTAGTTGTTAGATGTGTGATGAAAGATGACAGAGATTTATGAAAGAAATACTAAATATGATGTAATTATTTCCTTGTGTCTCAGATTGTTAGAATGCAGGGACATCCAGTTCTCAGTTGCAATAAGGCAGTGGAGAAGTACTTGGGATTTGCTTGAAAGATCAGTTAAGCAGAATCACTTCAAAAAAATACTGTTAGGATACTTCTTCATTTTTGTGCTACATTTCTTTATGAGTAGCTTTATTTGGTGCATTCAGGTGTTAGTGTTCCTATTATATCTTTATGCCATTCTGTAGTACCTGTCAAAAATAGTTACAGTTTAAGCTTCCTGTTTTGTTTGTATTCTGTATAACCTACCTGTGTGGAAAAGGCAGGAAAATAAATAATCCAATGAAATTGACAGGCTCAGAAGAAGTAGAACTTATCCCCAAAAGATATTGTTATGGCCACAGATTTAGATAGTTGTAAAAAAGATCAGTCAGATTCAGGGAGGATATTTCTGTGAACAGCTGTTAGCTAGAATAGCTAAAAATGAGGCTTTCTGAAAGCAATTTGTCTCCAGCGATGAGACACTGTGACCAAAGATCAGAGGGGATTCTCACTGTGATATGTTGCTTATGAGCTTCACAAAAACATCTTCTGACCATTAATGGAAATGCTGTGGTGGATATAGCTTTGCTGATACCTAGTAATACAATTCTTTTGTTCTTTAGGAGGCATTTTTCTACATTACTCAAAAATGGCAACCTTTTCAATGCTATCTTTTCTGTATTCAGAAAAATTCAGAAGAACCAAACTGGATCAGACAAAAATCCTGTCTAGTCCATTCCATTCACAAAGTTGCTGATGAAGTTTATTTGTCTTCTTTTTAAGTTGCAAAGGAACAATTGTTCAGGTCACTACAGGAGAAAGAAAAGCAAACATCATGAAAAAAATTACAAGACTAATGTGGTTCTTCTGAAAACTTTGGCCTTTGCTGGTTTCCTTTATATAGACTGTAATCCTAACTTAAAGTTTCACCAGCTGCAGGGAATTATGCAGAACTCTCTTTAACCAGCTGATCTCAGAGATCTGCCAACAAGGGAATTTATTATCAAAACTGTTTGTCTGGCAAAGATTTGCCTGAAGATGACCCCCAAAAAGAATACAAAGGGCAAAGTGAGGGAACTGTTGACATTCCATTAGCTTTAAAGTGTATCTAGCCTAAGAATGCAGCCACGATGCTGGCACAGCATTAGACCTGGATGAGTCTAAGTAGTTTGTGGCATCCATGGACAGGGAGGGGTTTGGATTCAGCACAGCTTCAGCTGGTCTAGTGTTCATCATGATCAATAGGACTGAGGTGTTAATCAGAACTTCAACTCAGCCTTTTCAGCATTCTGCACTTCTGGCTTTTCAGCTGCTTCGTGTAACTTTATCCACTGCCTTATTGTTTTGAATGAAATTCCATTAGGATTGTGAAAAGGATCTTGGCAAAAAACTGAAAGTACAAATAATAATAATAATAATAATAATAATAATAATAATAATAATAATAAATATCCCAACTTTTCCTAAGGAAATCAAGGGTTACATAGTAAAATACAATAAACATACAATATAAAATAAGACTTTCATTTTAAAAAGAAATCCCAAGCTATTAATCAACCACCCTACCCCCTAATTTCCTGGTGAGGGGAGAGAGGGGAAGAAAGAAGAGAAGCCTCTAGCCATAGGTGCTTTGGGAGGAAACAATCCATAGTTTGCCTGGTGGAACTTGATGCCATGTCTTCCTGCTCCAGAAGGGAAGAACAACAGTGCTGCTGCTGCTGCTGCTGTGTCTTCAGCTCTCCATCTGCCAGTAAATGGTCACATTGGGGACCATATAGCAGCTAATAGGCGACAGGGAGGAGACAATGCATAGTTTGCCTGGTGGAACATATGCCATAACTTCCTGCTTCATCCTCTGTTAACTATTAAAGATATAGAAGTCTTGTCTGTTCTTCACCTTGGCTACTCTAGAGTAAGTCCATTTAAACCTAACTTTGAATATATATATGTGTGTGTGTGTGTGTGTGTATGTAGATAGGTAGGTATATATCTATATATTTAGATTGTAAGCCTGAGGGCAAGGAAATGTCTAATTTTTAAAAAAATTAAGCTGCTCTGATAGCCTTTTGGCTGAAGAGTGGGGTATAAATACAATAAATAAATAATAGATAGGATGTGTTGTAAAACATTAATGTCATTTTCCTGTGTTCTTTGTCAGGATTTATCTGGACTGAAAGACCATGAGTTCCAGGTCCGTCACCCAGATTCCCCAGCTTTGTTATATCAGTTGCGCTTAGGAGATGAAAAATTACAGGTAAACAATTATGTTGTGTTTCAGGAGCTGCAAAAGTCAAGTGGAAAAGGAGTGAGATTTATTATTTTTCTGCAACTTACTTATCTAATCATTTTGTTTAATAGCTGTAATCATCAGCAGATGTACACTAGTAGAAATATGACATAACTAATCATTACTTTTTAATACTGAACAGTCAGATTATATAGCATCAAATCAAATATTTCTTTCTACGTATGCTGTTGCTAAGAGTTGTGTTGCCTGGAATGCAGTTTGATTCTGTGACCTTGTTGTTTTAATTATAAAACATGTACAAGACATTATTGGATGGAACTGTAAAAAAAAAGTTTGCAAGAATGTGATACTTTCCCCTTCTCTCACAATTAGGCTCCAATGGCATTATTTTATCCAGCAACATTTGGAATTGTGGGGCAGAAAATGACATCTTTACAACAGAGATCGCAAGGTGATCCTGAGGATCCACATGATGAACATTATCTCTTAGCTACACAAAGTAAGCAGGAGCAGGTGTGTTTGCAGCTGCTGCTTCTTTTTTTCTTCTCCTATGAGACTCATTCTCCGCATAGATCTAATTATAATTAATTAAAGCTTTACTTTCAGAGATTAGGTAGAGAATTATACTAATAGGACAGGTTTAGAGGCAGTTCTAGTTTTGCATTACATTAGCACTGTGCATTAAGATTTGAGCTTGCACATTTCTCCTTCTGATGCAGACTCAAGAAGGCTGTAAGTATTTGCTTCAGTTTTAGAATAACTACAGCTAAGGCCATGTCTGAACCTGGACAAAATGTGTATCATCTTGTGGTGGCTATTTGGAAGAAGGCAGCTTCAGACCATAGTTTATTAAGTTAACTTGTTTCAGCAAACCATATTAATCATTAAACAAATTGTGATTAATCTCAGATAAAAACAGTTCATCTTTTGACTGCTACACTAGAGAACGGTGCATGTCATCAGAAAGGGGAGCACATGAGTGTGAGGCTTCCTTGTAATTGAACACAATCTGGTAACATGCTATATCTGTGGCAAGGCTGATGCTTTAATTATTTCAGATCTTACCATATGAATTACCATTTGGGGATCCTGTTTCAAACACCTTCCATGATGGATGGTGTAAGAAGTCAAGGCAGGGCTTTCTCTGGAATAGCTTTGCTGCTGTGTAGTGCTTTCACCATTGAAATATCCATCTTTACTGAAAGCAGGGGACTGTAAATTGGTCAGCAGACTTTGAGAAGTCAGATTGTCAAACTGGATGGAGGAAAATGCTAAGTATGTTGACTATAGTCAATCCAGATGAGTGGAGTATAAGAATAACATGCTAGTTTTGTTCATGTTATTTATTCTTTTACTTTGTATGAAAAGTGAGGAATAGTTTTGTGGCTTTACAGACAGGGATGTTGATGTCTTGTCTGCATGGCTGCTCAAACTTAACATTTTTTTAAAAAATAAGCTACAGAACATATAATGTAGTGTAATCTTCTTTAAAGATAACATATTGTGGATTTTTTGTTTGTTTCTGGCTTTGTAAGTCTGCAAAAGCAACAGCTGATCGGAAGTCCATGTCCAAGCCTAGTGGATTTGAGGGAGATGTGCGTGGCCAATCTGCAAATGTTGCTGAAAATCTCTATCCTCCAGAAGTGGAGTTAGGCACTTCTCACGGAGAGTGTATTATTGGTGGAAATGATTCTGAAGAACCACTAACAGCTCACATGTCCAGAAAAACTGCTGTATCTCAGTTTGAAGGGAAAGCTTTAGGCCTTGACAAAGCAATTCTACATAGTATTGATTGCTGTGGTAAGAAAACTATATGCATTTACTGTATATACTCAACTATAAGTGGTGCTCATGTATAAGTCAAGGGCAGGTTTTGGAGTCAAAATTATGGATTTTGAAGTGACCCGTGGATAAATCAAGGATAAAAGAATGGAGCAAAGGATGTAAAGGATGAAGCAACGGAAAACAGTGACAAAGAACTTACAAAATTCCAGCAAGCATAACTGTTTGTGCTCATCCTAAAGGATGGATGGATGGATGGATGGATGGATGGATGAGAAAGCAGGGGGAGGGGGAGAGGTCAGTGCTTCCAAGACAGATTAGACTTTTGCCTTTCACCAGGGGATGGTTCCTTTTTAAAAAATAAGAGTTAAAATACAGTACTTACATTGACCCATGAATAAGTCAACTCAGATTTTTTGGGACAATTTTTTAACTAAAATTTCTAGACTTATGTATATACATGAGTATATACAGTACTTATTATTTTTGGTATTATGGCCAAGATTGCATGTTTTCATCATCATAAAATACATCTCTTATTATTCTTACCCATGGCCTGTTAATTACTGGTAACAACCTATAGAGCTATATACTGTCCAGGTTATCTGAAGGACCATATTCTCCATATGAGCCTGCCCATGTTTTGAGATCTGCTGGGGAAGTCCTCCTTTCTGTTCCACCGCCCTCACAGGTACATCTGGTGGGAACACAGGAGAGGACCTTCTCAGTAACTGCTCCCAGGCCTTGGAACTCCCTAGAGAAGTTAAACTGATGCCCATGTTGCTGTTATTCTGTGGGAAGATTAAGAGTTTTTGTTTTGCTTTGTTTCATCAGGCCTTTGAAGACTGCTCAGGATGGAAAGGGCCTTTCATAATGGGCTGCCTGCCAGTGTTTTATTTTTCTTTTTAATGGTCAGCCCTTTAACTGTTTTTTATTCTAATTATAATTATATTTTTAAACTTTTGTATGCTGTTAACTTTTAGCTGTATTTATTTTGATTGTGTCAGAGTCCTGGACTGGTTAAAAATGTATGACATGATAACAATAATAGAAATTTCAGTAGTAGTAATTGTGGCCAATTTGTCTTGAAGTAGCTGTTCACTAATTTGTAGTGTTTTAAAGTATTCTTCACAATTTTTATATCGTTTTTATGTTTGCGTTTTTCCAGCATCAGATGATACAAAGAAGAAAATGTATAGTTCAATCCTGGTAGTAGGAGGTGGTCTGATGTTTCACAAAGCCCAAGAATTTCTTCAGCATAGAATTCTCAACAAAATGCCTCCTTCTTTTCGGAGAGTTGTTGAAAATGTAGAAGTCATTACCAGACCTAAGGTACTTCCGTATAGATTATTTATATTTGGGTAAAAATTCAGTGGCTGAGAGTGAGGACAAGGTGATTGATATTTAAGGAAAGACAAATGTGCTATTTAGAAAGATAGTTAACTGAAATTTATAATTGAATATATTGGTCTATACAGAGAGCTGTTCATATGCTTTATTGACAAAAGCATGAAATATAGGAGGAATGAATACAATGCAACCCAAGGCTGTTTTTGTGATCTTTAATGCTTAGACTCCCTGGACTGCCCTTTTTGGGCCAAAAAATTGCTTATCCTGGAAGCCTACACATCACTTTTGAATATATGGCTTGGGTCTAGGCTATTTGAACGATCATATCTCTCTTTACAAACCCACTAGATCACTGAGATCATCCGGAGAAGCCCTCCTCTGTCTCACCACCATCTTAGGTGTGTTTGGTGGGAGCAAGAGAGGACCCTCCCGGTGGCTTCTCCCAAGCTCTGGAATGCCTTCCTTAGAGGGGCCAGGCTGACTCCATCCCTGCTTTCATTTCAGCAGCAGATAAAAACATTTTTATGCCACCAGGGTTTCTCACACTAACACGGGTGCTGTACGAGTTTTATAAAGCGTTTTTAAATTTTAAATTTGAATATGTAATGTTTTTAATTTTTGAAATTGTTTCTTTCTTAAACTTTGTATTTTTAATGCTTTGCACTGTTTTAACTTGGACTGTTTTAAATTTTGCTAGCCGCCTTGAGTCTCTGTACTGGGAAGAAAGGCAGGATATAAATAAATCAAAGAAGGAGGAGGAGGAGAAGTAGCAAGTCCTGTCTTTGCATTTCAGTAATGTTTTTTCAAAGGATGGTTTTACGGAGACATTAAAGAATTTCAGCAACCTCCAGAGATTTTGTTTTGTGGTTTGACATTTCTGGCAGTCCATGTGGCTCCTGCAGTTCCCACAGCAGAAAATTGGTGCCTGGACCCACCACAGTTGCTCTTACCTGAACTGCAGTGTTGCACAAGGAGCTTAACTAACATATAAGACTCAAAGAATCATCCTCTCTACTTAAAATTAAGACATAGCATTAGTGCAGCATCAACAAAATTATCCTTTTTGATACATACACATACAATGTATATTTGTGCTCATTTATGTTTATGGATATTATCAAGGATTTTTTAAACAAGACATATTTTGCAGTAAAATTTAGCCACATTTCTGAAATAGGAATCGTATTAAAGCAAAATATGTGAGATAGTGATATTTAGATTTCACTAACTGCCTGTCCATTCTTTTCGTGTCTGTTTTAAACTTAGGATATGGATCCTCGCTTGATTGCTTGGAAGGGGGGTGCTGTTTTAGCATGCCTGGATACAACACAGGAGCTTTGGATATATCAACGAGAATGGCAGCGTTTTGGTGTCCGAATGTTACGTGAAAGAGCAGCTTTTGTGTGGTGATACAGTAAAGTTTTAGAGATGATGGAATGCTGGTTGTAATGTTTTTCCTTTAGAATTCCAAACTTGCCCATAATCCTTTTTTTAAATAAAATAAAATAAAGGAAATGTATATGTGGTCTGTAATATTTTAAAAATGGGGGTGTAACAATAATAGAGAATTTCTACTCTTTTGAGCAGTATCAGTGAATTCTGTGGGTCTAATATAGCTACAGTGAATTGTGAATAAGCCAGTCTTTCTCAAGCAAAACATAATGGCCTTTGGTATGTTATAGGAAGGATGCTGATGGAAGGCAGGGGATCACAAGAAACAAAGATTTGGTCCAAAACTATAGACTGCCAAACAAAAATTTATTTTTCTATCGAAACACATATTACTTTTGTAGGAAAAGAAAGTCAACTTTTTACAACTTCTTTGAGACATTTGTACTTCTTGGACATCTATTTGCTGAATTGGAATAAAGAATAAGTATGTGTTTGTCTTCTTCCCTCTCTACTGCAGTAAGAATGAATAATTCTTAACATGAATGACTATTTGTAACTTTCAGAGTTTGGAGTAATAATACCATCTGAATATCTGAGATACTCAAGCCTCCATGCTTCAGTACCAACATACCACTCTTTCAATGATAAAAATATGAAATATGAAACTTTTTTCTTTTGAAAAGCATTGTACTTCTATCATGTAGATTAGCAAAATCAGCTCTCAAAGCCCAGTTCGGAATTTGCTGGCTTCCCAGAAAAGGGCTCGGTGAGCACCAACAATGGAACAGTGGTCACTAGTGCTTCTAGCATCCTTTCTTGGTTTTATCCCCAATGAGTAATTGTATTAGCTGTTACAGAGGGCACATGGCTGTAAACACATAGTAGCAAGACAAAACCAGCTTTTTGTATAATCTTACTGAGACATTTGTCCTTCTCAGGCTGCATCCACACTGCAGAAATAATCCAGTTTGACACCACTTTAACTGCCATGGTTCCATGCCATGGAAGTCTGGGATTTGCAATTTGTTGTGGCACAAAACTACAGTTCCCAGAATTCCATAGCATTCCATATCATTCATCCATGACAGTTAAAGTGATGTCAAACTGTATTTCTGCTGTGTGGATGCAGCCTCCTACATCTATTTTGCTGGTTTGAAATACTTTGATACAAATTATCTATTAGAATGGCTTAACCTGCTGCTAAAGCAGTAACTGCAGTAATTAATAAATATAAATACTATGTGTTTAATTGCTCTTCTAGAAACAGCAAAAGCCATAAGAAGTTCTGTTATTGTGATAGCGACAGGTCATTAATAATTACAGTATGTGCCCTACTGTTTTGTTTTATTTTTTTATAGTGGAATTACTGTTTTAAAATCTTCCAGCAGCAGGATAAAAGTGGAAACACAGTGGAAACACTAAAGCAGTTCTTAAAAATCAGTGTTTGTATTTATTTATTTTTATTTACCTTATTGCCTTCACTGCAAACACAGCATGCAGGGTGGCTTATAACATTTTTTAAAACAAAATATTCAAATATAAGACAGAGAATGATAAAAACAATTTTTAAGAATCAAAAAGAGCGGTAAGTCTAAAAACAGATTACAGCTATTGAAAACTGATCTCCTAGCAGAACCATTGTAAAAGCTTAGTTTTAGAGGTGATCAAATAGTCCAAATGTATAGATTCTCTAATTTAGGTGCAGGTAGAAGATTCTTGTGTATTCCCTACTGCAACAACTATTCTTCTCAGATATCATTAGAAGAGAAGGGTGTTCCCATCAGCATGAAAGGAACGGTCCATTTGATACCTTATAGCCAAGCAATTACTGTAGTACTTTAAGGGCCTGTCTACACTGACTGAAAGATCCAGGACTTTTTGTTTATGTTGTTTCAAATGGTACCTCCATATATGTATAATGAGATATCTTGAGTTTTCTGTTTCAAAGTGGCATTTTTTCCTAGGATTTCAGATTCACACAAACCAAACCAAAAATACAGTGGGATACGTCAACTGTCATATGGCTCCCTCCCCCCCCCCCCAAAAAAAAAACTCAGAAAGAAAAAGAACAAAAACTAGGACTTTCTGGTCTTTAAAATCAGTGCAGATACCCCCTAAAGGCTAATAATAGGCCAAAATCTGGTTGCTACTCCTAACTTAAAACTAATTGAATCAGTTGCTGAATGGTAAGTCAACATTTCTTCCCTTTACCCAAAGGTGTTTCCATGATACTACAGGTGTCAGAACAGGAGGACATGTTGTCTCTGCATGCAGTACAGAACCTTCATCTAAGTATCCATCTATCAACCTTTATTAGGCATCTCAATAGACAACAAACAATACAATACAAAATTAAACTAAAATAGTTACATAAATACTTTAAAAATTTAAAAATTTTATCGTCCTTAAAATCATCTAACACTAAACTCTAACCATTATTTAATTTGTGCCAGATTTTTGTTGCCTCCATTAGAAAATTGGCCATCAATCGTGTAATCTGTACATTACAATCCTCCAATAAATGTACTAGAGTTATATCCGTTAAACAGTAGTTCAATTCTAATAGTTTCTTTAGTAATTTCGCTCTCGGTTTTTGATACAGCGGGCAAAGAAATATAATATGTTGGAGAGTATCTGGAGATAGTTCACATAAACATATTCGATTTGCCATGGGCATTTGCAGTAAGTCATCATTAAGCATGAGGTATGTGAAAGTAACCATGGCTCAAAGCTAATTCATAGCAGAATGTGGATGTGAGGTTTCATTGTTTTTATTGTCTAATGTCTTGGTGCTATATTCATTCATTCATCCAAATGCACTACAGCACCCAGCATTCTTCACTATAACTACACTGATTAAAACTGATGAGATGCAGTGCAGCAACATCTGAAGGGCTGCATGATTCTTCTTGCCCTGGCCATAATTCTATATTTGTAATTTGTTTTAGGTGTTTCATTTTAAATCTCCAGCTGCACTTTGTCTTTAAACCTCCAGCAGCATTTTGTCTTTATTCTTTCACTCGGTGAAAGGTAGAGGTCTCTACAAAAGGAGTCCATATCCTTCATTAGAAAATACTTTGGACAGCTGTTCAAAAGATTTGAGATACTCTTAGCTGGATATGTTTCATTGAAAGAAACGACCATATATTTGAGAAAAGAAGATTGATTTTTCAAGTCACTGCAGAAGAGGTTCAGTGCAAGAGTGAACATACATTCAGAGTTCTTGTTGCATTCAATCGTTCTTTGACAAACTGAATCACAATCCATGCTTGTATGGCTTGAGCTGAGAAAAATTATTTTATCAGCAATTTCTTTCTGAGCAGCAAGCCACTGGACTGGTCCTGTTTCAGCAATTTTCCTTTTTTGCCATACATCTATTATGACATCACAGTGGCAACATTCACGTAGAAATTCAGCAAAAACAAGGACTTTATGTTGGAAACACGCATCCTGGGAATATACAACAAGGACTGTAACAGGTGTTTGTTTCACCATAGGATAGAAGAGAGCCCAGTTGTATGCTGTACCTGTTAAAAAATTAAAAGCACACACTTAAATCCCGGGGCAAGCAAATTTAAGTAGTTTTTTAAAAAAGGAATTTGTTATACATTTTTTTTATATTTAGATAGATTAGATTAATTAACAGGTCGAGAAAATATAGAAAACAGTATTGTATAGGAATGAAAAATGTAGCACACAGTGTGATTCAGTTAACCCCCCTCACTGACAGAAGGACAAGTCCATGTCCCGTCTGTAGCCACCCGCACCCATTTAAAATTGTTCTAAAGAGCCAGAGGGAAGAAAGGAAGGGAACGTTTGTTCCAAGAACACTGGATGTGATCCAAAGCATGTAACTATGATATTCCAAGGGATGCAAATGAGCAAGGCGAGAGACAAATATATCACAGTAGGGAAGGATACTACACTTATTAGTATCAAGCAAACTTATTTTGCAGAAAATGGGTGAATGCAAAGTCAGCAGTTAGTAAAGCTTGCTGCTTTGTGTCTTCCATACTTCAAATATTTGAGGAGGACTCAGATGACCCACCCGTGCACACACACGTGATGAAATAGCCAGAAGTGGCTGCACAGATTAGCTGCCTCACCCTTGCTGTGCATAGCAGAGACACCACCACTGTCCACACAATGAATTAGTGTATGAAGACCTTCCTATTAGTCTGCTGACAGAAGGACACAGATTTCCTCCATATGAGAGCATAACCTGGTCCCATGTCTCTTGCTGTTAAGAGGAACTCTGCATTGTAACATTAATAGAAACATGAAGTCCCACCATGTGTTAGCTGAATCTACAAATGAAATACGCAGTATGGTCACTGCACGTATCAACAGCACAGTCCCCTTCCCAAAACCTTTCAACATAAGGAAGGAGGCACTTGAACCTCCTGAATAAGGAATGGCCACATACAGCACCTCAAGGCCGCTTTTGTACCCCTCCACCAAAATAAAATGCATCCAAATGCCCTCTAGGAGATGGGGGATTATTGCCACCACCACCCCAGGGCCATTTTAGGCCCAACAGAGACCCTTTTTCTACGCATTTCACTACAAATTCTTCTCTTGGGTCTAAAATAGCCCAGGAGACTCCAAAACAGTGAGCATGCCCCCCCCCCACATTACTCCTAAGGGTGTTGAGAGGCATTTGGAAGCATAGTAATTTCTGTTGATCTCAAAAATTTAAACTCATTTCTTTCATAAAAACAAAGAAGTTTCTCTGTCTTTGAAACTCCCCTGTCACCTAGTGTGTTGCTGTCAGTGCATCACAATTCATTCTCTCTATATATGTGTGTGTTTGTGTGTGTGTGAGTATGATACTCAGAAGTAAGACCTTTTTTTTCCAATTGTCTTGGATGGAATTCTAGACTCACGTATTTAGCTTGTAGACCCATTGGGCTTCTGAATATACCGGCATGTGATTACAGGACAGCCCTCTTCGTGCTCGATTTGCTCATCTATGGCGGGATACACACCGCCATATAGTACGTATAGGATACGTACTAGGGTTAGGAAGGGGCGGTGCTTCCGCACCCCCCTAACCCTAGTACGTATCCTATACGTACAAGATGGCGGCGCACCTTCTACATGGGCGCCGCCATCTTTACGTACTGGATGCACAGCGTCCAGACGTGTCGCGGCGCCTATGACGTCGCGAGTCCGCGCCAGGCGCCTCGCGACGTCATAGAGGCGCCGCAAGAAGAAGTTCCGAAATGGAGCTTCTTTTTTGCTCCGCGCGGGAGTCGCGCGGTTTGGCTGCTGCGGCTCCCGCACGGAGCAAATGGCGGCGGCGGGGGAGCGCCGCAAAGCGGCGGTTTGTACCCCGCCTATGTATCTTAAAACTATTGAATCATCATATATATTGCAATATGTCTGAAGGAGCTCAATCAAAGAAAAATGAGAGATTTTAAAAGGGACTTACAGACTTTTTCTGTAGAATGAAAGAAACTCTTACCGTGCCTCCTCTTGAAATAAAATATAGCTGCAAGTGTGCATACTATCAGAAATAAAGCAGCAATTATGCAAAAATGTATGCCTGTCAAATCTCCTGCACTTTTTCCTAGAGGAGAAAAATTAGACTCATAAGCAAATGTTTGTAAAACAACTTCAAACAAGTAAGATTATACTCCTGAAAAGAGGGAGCTGAGTTGCCAGTTTTATGATGAGAGAAAGGGCTACAAATAAATGTCTAAAACAAGTAGGGTCTAAATGACTACAGACAGGATAGTACCAAGATACCATTTGGAAAATTACAGTTATGTGGCTACATCAGGCCTAAATTTTATTGATAATGACTGATATTGATTGTTGATAATCCCAGCTGGAGTAGATCCACTGAGTCAATGGAATATACAAAAATGTTGACTCAGTATTAGACAGTTGGTGCCATGCATAAAGTGGTAGCTGGACTTACCAACAGAATTCAAGATATAGGCTGCATCCGCACTGCAGAAATAATTCAGTTTGATGCCACTTTAACTGCCTTGGTTCAATGCTATGGAATTCTGGGAATTGTAATTTTCTGAGACACTTAGCCTTCTCTGTCACAGAGCTCTGGCACCACAACAAATTACAATTCCCAGAACCCCACAACACTGAACCATGGCAATTAAAGTGGTATCAAACTGGATTATTTCTGCACAAAGGAACATCTTAGTTTTTTTACCAGATTACATGATCACATTGCTCTGAACACATGAAACAAAAGAAAACCATCTTGAAGAATAGCTGTTGTAAAGTTTGTGTTGTAGCAACACTTATAATTAAATGAAACCTCCATAGTTAGAAGCAGTATACCTCTCAGTATCAGATGAGGGTGGCTACAGTAAGACTGATCTATTGCTTTGTGTTGCATATGGACTTCACAGAGCTCCTGGCTTTCTAGTGCTAGAGAAAGGATGTTGGATCAGACAGGCCTTGGGTCTAATTCCCTAGGATTACAGTACTCATTTATTTTATGTTCCTGAAGCCCCACCAAGAAGCTCAGAGCAGTACCTAACTAAAGAACTCAGTGAGGATTTAAACTGGGGTCTCTTCTTTATCCTAATCCAGCTCGCTAACTGTTGCCTACCATGCCATGCCAATCACTGAATCAACTGACCTTTCCCAGGTACTTCAGTACATAGTTCTTGATAATCTGAGTACCTCCGGCAATCATTGCGACATTTGGGGAAATAAGGAATTAACTGGAAGTAGAGAAAGAGCAGTTATGAGTAAAGGACTGTATAGTTAAAATGGTACATGAGATAAATGCAATATAGTTCAAAGCTGAAACAACATGCAATATCCAAAGGTTCTCTCTGACTTCAATTCTGTTTTTCTCCAATTTAGGAAAGGAGTCTTGAGGCCTACCCTGGTATTACCTTTAAAAATGTTGTTTTTTCGCACATACAAACATAATGCAAAAAGAAAGTGCAACCCTGTACAGATATATTTAGAAATCAGCCATGTGTGCTAAGGATTGTATTCCTATGTACACTCACATGCACGTAAGTGATATTTAACTCAAAGGGGCTCGCTTCTGAGTTTACTGTGCAGGCCTACTTGTCCCTTTTGGTGACATTATATGAGTAACCGATGTGAAAGACAAAGTAGTGCTACCTCTAGGGAAGGTTGAGGGTTTTTTTAACCATTTCCTTTTTAAGTTGTAATGCCTATTTAGCATGTAATAAAGCATGGCTGTGAACCAGAAACTGAACCAGAGTTCTTTGCCAAACCACTTTTATAAAATGCCCTTTCAGCAGGAAGGATTACAAAATTGCTTTTTAACTTCTCCAGCTATTCTTTGTTCAAAATATATGAAGCCAGAATTTCTGAAAGAAAAACAGAATTTCTCCCCTCCAAACAGCTCAGCCAGCTTCCCTCACTCCTCACTTATGGACATGAAAAGATACTATTTTCAGAGGGATTATCCTGTCGCAACAAGAACACCTTTTTATTTTTATATAGTATATATTTTTATTTTATTGTAACAAGAACATCTTAAGGACTAACAAAGGCTTATTTGACATAAGCATTCATGGATGAAGTGGGAAATACTCCACGAAAACATACAACAAATGTGTTAGTCTTCAAAATGTTTGTTGTTTTTATAACTGTATTTGAACCCCTTGGGGATAGGAGCAACTACATGTGATTTGGACTGGAGAGGGGGTTAAATATCGCTCTGCCTTTGTCCTATCATTCTAAATTTCCATCTTCCACAGAAGCAACTTTTTCTAAAACAAGAAATAAGTTTTTTAAAAGAACAACCCCACTTTAGATATAACCACTAACAAGGGGAAGCACACATTAAATATTCATTAGAAACAATTTGTAGAATTCTCATGATTTATTAATATTTTTTTTCCTTTTTAGTCAATGTTAAATCTTACCTCTCTGAAGATTTTCCTTCTTTGACCATTCACCGGTATTCTTTTAGAAATTCTAGTATTATTCCCCTGTTCCATGGAAAAATACCAGAAAAATGTATTATATAAAAAATTAGTAGGGCTAAAAAAAAAAACCTAGCATATACATGTACAATGAATTTGTGTTTTATTTAGATGACCCTTTAAAAACTAGTATTATATGCTGATTTAAAATTCACTGCCCAACACCTGTTTCTTATGAAGAAGAAATACCTCAGATGTAAACACACTATAATCAGTTGGATCTGCTGGATCATCACATTCATCAGATTCACAAAGATGGATTTTATATTCAGGACAAAAGGGACTAGGTGTAAAATCCACTTCCACTTCTGACTCTGTGTAGCATACAGTTATATTTGGGTCCCATAAACTTCCTGAGAAATATAAAGAAATCCCAGGTTGAAATCACCAGTTGACCGGCCAAAACAACATGTACAATGAGTTTATTCATTCTTAAAAGTCAAAACGTAATGGCTGCTATGGTTTTGGTACTTTTTCGGTACAAATGTATACAAAAATCATAGGGCCCAAATAGGCCAAAATAAAGCTGCTTCAGGTCACTTTGGAGGTATGCTGTTTAAATGACACACTCATCTTAAGAGGCCAGAAGTTGCACCAAAGCTGCGCTCCAGTCCTTAGGACTGGAGCGTGGCTTTGGCATGGCTTCCAGCCCCTTAAGACACATGCATCATTTAAACAGCATACCTCCAAAGTGACCTGAAGCAGCTTTATTTTGGCCTGTCTGTTTGGGCCCTTAGATATTTATACAATACACAGGGACCACCTGCACTCAGTTTATTCTATCAGCCTTGTAATTATTTTACTTTAGACACTGGGTACGAATTGTGTGGCCCTTCAGATGTTGTAAAGCCAAGAGCATATCTAAATGAGTAAAGTGAAGGTCCTGTAAAACAGTGCTTCATTTCAAGCTGGGCTGTTGCAGAGTCATTTTTTTTTCTTTGTAAGAAAAAATAATGATTCTGTCTGGAAAGGAGTTGTGGAGCTTGTGAGAGACAGGATAATGAAGACCTGCAGTTGTTCCGTCATTTCACTGATGTTTCATCAGATTTTTCTTCTTTGTAAACAAATTCAAGGTTTCTTCATGAACTTTTGAAAAAACATACACTTCAGGGAGCCCATACTCAAGACTGTATGTGCTTTCTTGATAAAAGAATGTAAAGACTGATGAAGCAGCAGTGAAATGGTGGAACAACCTGTACCTGCTCTGTGCAGGTGCAGAATTTAATAGTGGGACTGTGAAAGACATAAACTGAAGAAGCAGGCACTGGCCATAGTCCAAAGAACTGCCTTTTCTCATCTGACCCAAAGTGGTTAGTGCTATTAGATCATCTGCCACTAGATTTCTGGGCCACTTTGTTTAATTTAGTGTTACTTTTAAAGTTACATCATTTAATGTTACATCGTGAAGGACATAAAATTAGTGAAAAATAACATACACTTACCTTTTTCTATGCAAAGGTTACAATATTTAAAGATGTCATCTCGACAACCTACAATGAAATAAGACTTTTAACAGACAGACAGAAGTAGATAGATATTGTGCAAACTTTTTACATTAAGTTATTCCACTAGGAGTCTGAACGAATAAGTTCATATTACAAAAAAGGCATTTAAACTAGTTATGAACTGATCAACTGCCTTGGTGCCAATGGAGGGTGTTTTATCTTCTGCTACCATAATGGAAATTAGATGAGGGAAGTGGCTGAGTAAGGGTTTCAGTCCTTCCCTTCACATAGTATTCTCAGTATAGCAAAATATTTTAGACATAAGTTAAAAAGAAAAAGAAAAGGAGGCTCAGTTGGATGCTACACTTCATTTAGTTTACCCCCAGCCTCTCAAACTAGAAACAAATGTACTTCATGACCATACAGTATTCACTTTTTGTTACTAGTAGTTAGTATCAAATATTTTTTAAAATATTACACAAATGGTCTTTTTGCACATTACACAGCTGTATACTTGAGTCTGCCGCCATTTATACACACAACATGATGCATTTACCAGTCTCTGGTTCCTAGCATGTATAATATATATATTTATGCATCAATGCTTTATTTATAATCATAAATTGGATAGGTTCTGGAGAAGTTTCTTCAACTGAGGAAAAATTTGCCAGATCCAAACCAATTTTTGTGCTATAAGTATGTAGCATATCTATTAATGATGATGTCAAATTTGTTTTCCTTTTCTGTTTGAATTCTACTGCCAATTCAACTGTTATAGGAAAATATCCAAATTCACACAAGTTGTTTTCAGGTTAATTTATTTCAGTCAACAGTATTTGTTCAGTTACCTGGAGAACTTAAGTATAATGTGGTTTCTGGATGATCTTCAAGTATATTTGCTGGTGGCAAATTAAAAACTTCAATCATGTATTCTTTATTTTCTTCTACAGGAAATCCAACAAAGTGAAACTGCCACTGAAATGAAATAAGCATTGAACGTCATACTGTCCTTTCAGAGTTTACCAAACTCTGATGTATTTTTACATCCATCTAAAATTAAGATGCCAGAATGCAAGTAAAACCAAAATTTTGCACAAAACAGTATTTCTCATTTTTTCCACTTCCCACTACTGGCTGTTTTGGACAAAATAAGGACTTGAAATGGACATGATGCCAGGTACCCTCCTGTGAGAAAATCTGGTGGTAGGATTATTGGCATAGAGTCTATAAAGTTGACTGGTTTGTACCAAACCTAAAGCAGAAAGACAAATATGGTGTTACCTCACAGCATATAGTTTTCTATGTCAGTGTATAATAATAAGATTTATTTATATGCCGCCCAATCACTGGGAATCCAGACGGCTTACAACAGAGGGGATAATACAAGGTAATAACAATAAACATGAATTAAAAAACAAATGTAACATGGCAATGCATTAAACAATAACAATAAAATAAAATAGCAATGAACAATAACAGTAAATAACAAAAAAATACATAGCAATTATAGCAACAAAAATACATAGTAACTATAGCAACAATAAAGTTAACAAAGCAAAATACATAACAATTAATTGAGCAAAACAAGTAAAAAGAAGATAATCCCCATTCTCAACCCCTAATCCCAATCCTAAAAAACAATATAAACTATACGGAGAGAGAGAGAGAGAGAGAGGGAAAAAAAGGGTGGGGAACAAGACTCCTCCTTAAGTCCAGGAGCTGAGGCATTGATGGAGCCCAGGTAGGAGGAGGGCAAGCAATGTATGATTTAGGCTAAGCCAAAGCTTAGTTTTGGGAACATGTCCCAGTTACTTACTTGTTTATAAATATACTGGCAATATATAGGGACAGACCTCTTGACAGTGTCTTGCAACAAAACAAAGTTTTGAGTGCAGCATGAATCTAGGCCTTTTCATCAAGGATTTAAAATGTGAAACAACTTCCTACTAACAAGTAGGAGAAGAGTAGCTGGGGTCTCTCACTGAACTAAACAGAAAAACTATTGCAGAGGCAATCAGATGCTTTTCAGATCTACTTCAAATTTTACTAAAAATCCTAAAATCCATCAGCTAAAATCAGAAGCAAATTCATAGAACCAAAGAATGAGGTATCCCTCAATATATCTGGACCCTAGGAATTTATTCCCAGTATCAAAACAAAACTGAGCCAACAGTCATTACATACCCAAGTCTCCTTCTGGTTTCCTTAAGCCCTTTTCTTTTACAACCTAATTAAGGCTGGAGAAAGTTAGATTGTTCTTAAATAACTGGGAGCCAGAAACCATTGCTGGCCTGATACAAATGCATTTGCCCACCTCTCAAGATGGGGTGCTTAAATTAGAGAAGCCCATTTCTTATTTACATCACAGAACTTTCAATTTGCTATTCAGAACATCTTATTGTATGAAGATATGCTCCATATACATAAATGTCTTCCAGAAAACCAGAATGTGGTTTGCCACCTGACATTATAGTAATCTGGGCCACTGGATCACAGAGAACACCCAGCCCATGAGCAGGAATATCCCAAAGCCTATTTGAATTGAATCCATCCATTTCCAAGGACAAACCAAACCACTCTAACTGGATCCTCCAACATGTGGTGGGAACAAGCTGCTGCAAACCTCTCATCAGGAAGTGAGTGAATTATGACAATGGAACAAAAAATAAAAAGCATCGGCATTACCTTGTACTTTGATACATATACTCCGTACAGAATGTGATCTGTTACTGCCATTGGGCTTGTTACATGTTCTCTCCCATGTCTGTTATGGCAGCCACTTTCTAGGCCTTGAGTCACCTTGTATAAGGTACCCTCAGCCTTGGCGTTACAACAGTAAACTTTAAAATATGGGCTACAATAAAGGTGACCCCATAAGTTGATACATTTTTGTTGAATATTGTGATGCACCATGAAGCTATCATGCATATATCTACTCTTTCAGCATATCATCCTGAATGATATAGGTTGATTTTGCTTAATATGGGAGTATCCTGTTCCAACACAGGGAGCTATACTATCTTACTATCTTTTAGTCTTTCAGTCCTGCAACTTTGCAAACATTTTCAGTGTTTGCTTCCCTATTTCATGATCATTCCAATTGGATATTCTTACTCAGCTGGGCATTTACTATTTCACTAATACTCAGAATTAGAGAATTTATATTTCTCCCAGTATCCAACAGCAGCACAAAAATATTCTTACTTTCTGATGATCAGACCTGGTTTGGCTTTGAAACTTTTCAGTGTAATCACATCTAATACAGGATGGTTTTCCAGATGACACACATATCTTGGTGGCATTCAGGTACTTGATGCTGGCTGGAAATGAGGAAGAAAGAAAAGAAGTATAACATTGTTATAACCAAGATTGTTTCCAATTTTGCTGCCGAAAGATGTTCCAAACAAAATAGTTTGTACATATTGCCAACTTCAACAGTACCAGTTTCATGCTCAAAACTGTTTCTTGCCATGGATGTCTCTGTACTACTATTGGTGGTAAATACACATCTGTTCTATGCAGGTTGTTTTCCCACATGTAAATCAATAATATTTTGCATATACAACTGAAACAGGAACCAAAATGGTAGACAGAAAGTGAGACAAAAAACCACCACAATTTGCTTTTAAGATTCCCACTAAGATAGGAAAACAAATAATTTAAGAGAGTATTAATTTGCAATGTACTTCTCATTTCTGTAACTTGAATTTATAATTTCAATTCCTAATGTACACACTTACATTTTAAACAACTTTTTATTCACATACATTCTGTAGTAAAAATGACAGAAGAGTGTATACGATTACACCACTAATGATCTTATCTGGGATAAGGGATATGGCCAAAACGATAAATATGCTAGATCTAGAGGCAGCTGAATCAGTTATTAAAGGACCTACAGACCTTGGCAATACTTTGCCTACAGTAAGAAAGTTGTTTTCATATTGCTGTATGCCATCCCATCATGGTGAATTATGATTATAATATACATTACAATAGAAAATCTTACATTTTTTCAATATACATCAGGACTCTCAAACCTAATAGTGCATATCCTTGCTAAATCATTTGTCAAACAGACATTTTTATTAAAGCTCTAAAGTCATAATACAGAAAAGGCTACAAGAAATATTAAGCTTTGCTAATGGCTATGAATGGTGGCCTTAAAAATTAATTCACTTGTAGGGGGTACCATTTGAGAAGTTGTGGCAAGGGAGAGTGTCTGAGACGTTCTGTGTGTGTACATGTCTTAAAGTCACCTATCAACTTATGGTGACCATGTGAATTTCACAGGGTTTTCTTAGGCAAGAAATATTCAGAGATGCCTTTACCAGTTCCTTCCTTTGAAATATAACCCACAGAACCTGGTATTCCCTGGCTGTCTCCCATCTAAGTACTAACCAGAGCTGACCCTGCTTGACTTCCAAAATCCTGCATGACAGGGGGTTGGACTGCATCGCCCTTGTGGTCTTTTCTATCAAACAGATCTGGTTCCTTTAATATATTTATGAAATAGCAGGTTGCAGCTGGAACTGACAGAGAAATTAAAGAGTTTCTACCTGGGGATGCAGCTTTAGAAGAGGCCCAAGCTGAGCTCTGGGATCTTTTTCCGATAGAGAGAGCATATATTTGCTTCCACTTATGATTCACTCATGCATTTGTGTGTATATATATATAGGCAGCATTATAGTATCCTTCTGATATATGCTGTATGTGTATATATGTCCCTTCAAGTAACGTGTCAACTTATGGCAACCCCATGGTTTTCATAAGTTCTTTTAGGCAAGGTATTCGGTTACTAAAGAAAAGTCAGAGCAGAGAAGTCACAACAGAGCCGAGCATCTATTATGTCCCAAATTGAAGTGCAGGAGTTTCACAACCACTCCATTGTCCTACCATGAGACCTACCATCTGCCTTAAGAATCCAGGTGATATTAAACTGGCATGTCCCATTTGTTTCAACGATTTTGGCACTGAGATTAGAAAGATCTGACGGTGTGAATCTGTGCTTCATCATCAACTCAGGAGAAGGCCCTTGAAAAATAGAAAATCATGAGTTTGTGCTTCTTCAAGGATAATCTAGTTGAAATAGTGTTTGACACTGGTTTAAAAATAGGAACTTTTAAAATAAGAATTGCGTATCCAAACAGTGGCTCTGGGTCTTGATGTGTGGCCATGATCTTTAAAGCAATAAGTATCAATTAGCATCCAAGTTTTATAGGTGTGGCCGAGGTCCAGAAAAAGCTTGACATGGGCGTGTTACAGACCGCCCAAAAGCGAGCGGTCTGCCGCCACTGCCGTCATTAGCTGTGCCGACCAGACCGCGAGGCTTCCCGGCGCACCTAAAAAGAAGTGCCGAAATGGTGCCGTGAGGCGCGCACTCGCTGCATCACTTCTGCCACGGCATGTCCGGACATGTGCGTCCCAGACGTAAAGATGGCGGTGCCCATGAGGACGGGCGCTGCCATTTACTACGTGCTACGCGTGTACTAGGGACGGGGCCAGTTAGGAAGGTAAGACCCTTCCTAACCCTAGCACGCCCCTTTCTAACCCTAGTACGCGCAGAGCGCATAGTAAATGGCGGTCTGTAACATGAACAACTGCAACATTTTAGTATGTAATTCTGGTCACATTTGTTGAACAGGATGAAATGCAGGTTTGTAAGGAGAAAAGCAATTTGTGTTCAGAAGGAGTGGTAGGGCTGTGGCTGGTGTCCCTGTGTGTATTGCTTTTTCTTAGAAAGAAAACATGACTTTGTAATTTTTTTAAAAAAATACTCCTTTTGAATACCAAGATGGTACATATATAGATGAGACCAACCTGGCATATATAGGCGAAAGCTGAGTGGGTGCCATGGAATATGCTATTCAGATGTTCAGTTCATCTTAAGACTGGAAGGCTAGACATGGAAAGGAGCAGTTACTGTGGTCCATAGACATGTAAATACTGTCTATTTCCAAGCTTCCTCTTCCTTTGAGTGCTAATGGAGGGTATTTGCATCTTATGTTAGGTCAATAGGACAGTGCTGGTATATCATCTACTCAGCAGTCCAGCAGTCTCCCTATCTGAACAAAGGATGTAAAATCTTGAATGCTATTGTGGTCCTCCAGATTAGTACATAGTTTCAGTTAATATCAACATTTACACCAAATATACTTTCTCAGGAGTAGCTTCGGACTCTTTGGACACCATGTCATATTTAGAGTAAAAGCAGAGTGTATGAAAGCTTGAGCAAAGGTTGACGTTTCCTTCACTGCTGCTGAATAGATTCTAAAACAACACATACCAACGTTTGATTGCATTTATTATGCAATCAAATAATAACGACAGCAACAATAGCATAATAAATGTAATCAAACATTGGTAAGTGTGATGTTAGAATCTGCTCAGCAGCTGTGAAGAAAACAACACCTAATCTTACAACAAACAACTCTGGTTGCATCCTCTTCATTCTTCCAGGAGAACTTTACTGGGTAGTTCAGGCCTATAGCATACTGCCCAAAGGAGTCTGTAGAGACATCTGGTGCCCACTGTGAGGTTTGCAAGACATTTTGAAGATAAAACTGCATGCATCCAGAAAGACTTTTTATTCCTCTGTGTGAGCATGTGCCTTCAAGTTGTCAGCCGACTTAATGGTGATTACTAGCTTGTCTTAGAAAAATCTTTGGTATTTGTAGATACACATGAACTTTTTTAATTGCATTTTTGTGATGTGCCAGTGTGGTGTAGTCGTTTGAGTGGTGGACTTGGGCTCTTATCACACAAGGGGTTTTACAGCTCAGATCCGGAGTCACTCCTAGTCCAGCCATGCGAATTCATGTTATAACATGATGTATTATCACACCTGGTTGCTTTCTATAGGGGGTCGTTCCACAGTGGATCCACAGTGAATCCGCAGTGACTCCTCATTTTTGTGAATTTGGTAACAAGCGAATTCAGAAAAATTGTTTCCAAGCTCATTTCAATTTCAATCCAAATTGGTCTGGTGTGAGATGCAACTTTGCTTCCGTCCTAGTACACCCCCCCAGACATCCAAGGTCCCACATTTCCCATGATGTCGTGCTGCAATTTTGCCCCATTTGCTTCCGGTACTCCCCCCGCTTCCACTGCTGCCGAGGGGAAATGTGGTTGTTTCCGATGCTGCTGGGGAAAGGGCAGAGAGCTACTGGGAAATGAAGGTATTCATGTTTTAACATGGACAGGAGACATGCTGGCGAGGAGGGGGAAAGTGGCTGTTTCCGATGCCACTGGGGAAGGCTGCTTATGTGGCTGCGAAAGTGGACCATATCTCCCATAGAAAGGGTGCTTGTGTGCATGGAAAAAACGGACCATATCGCCCATAGAAAAGGATGCTTGTGTGCATGGAAAAACGGACCATATCTCCCATAGAAAAAGGTGCTTGTGTGCATGGAAAAACGGACTAGAAAGCTCAGAAAAAGAGTGTAGACAATGTTGTTGGAGCCTGTACACTTAGTTGTGTGTGGGGGGGGGGGGAAGACTTATACTCCAGTATTGGAAAGATAAACATTCATCCTTGATTGTTCTATGATAGGATTTACTACTGTACGTATCTTTTACAGAGATAAATGTAAAGAAATTTTGGAAATCCAGTCAATATATATCAGTGTAGTTTTCCTATGTATTTTCTTCTTCCCACTTTTCTCTTTTTTGCTCCTATTATTTTCATTGTAATAATAATTTAAAAACCTAATGAAAAACCACATTTGTAATAAACATAATTAAGATTTCTTTTGAGACGCTGAAGAAAGCACATCAAAACATATGTATATATGTTACTGCTTGCTTCCTATGGAGAAAGTCCAACTGTAATATTTTGTTTTTCAATCCTTAATTCATAATCATTCCCAATTTTATTTTATTTTTTTAAAAAATCCCCAAACAGATAGCTTTTTAGCCTTTGTGACCAATGAGCAAAACTAGCTGTAACTAGTTAATCTACTCATTAAATCATACTGTACATACCAAATGAAGACAATGGAAATAAACATAAAACCTGTACCATAGGTTGAGCTGCTAATGTTTGAAATGTCTGTTTTATATATACATACCATTTTCTGCATGACACACCACAAACTGTAATAAAAAAGAAAACCAGAATTTAAAATATAAGAAAAAATAGATTGTTATATTATAAAATTATAACTCTGGCAGTTGAGCAATATAAATGTTGCTTAGACGATATCTGGGTTCCCAGCAATGCCACCTACTTAACATTTGGCTGTATTAAAGATGAATGAATGAATTTATCATGGAACATGGCCAGCACCAAAATATAGCAAAAATACAAAACATATAACATCAGGTGTACTGCCGTAGCACAAATGTATATACATACTACTCCAACGGAGATGTATATCCTCTATATATCCAAGTAGGAGGGGAGAATGCCCACAGTCCTATCCTCCATAGCATCACAAAATTCACACGTTATTATAAGACATTAGCATAATCAAGTATTATAAGAGGTTGGCACAGTCAACAGTCAGATACCACATCCTCATTCCTCAAAACTTTTTCAAGATTTAGGGGGGGAAATTAAAACATTGGCATAGTTATACAGTTATCAACAAAGAACTTTTTCAATGCCATATCTGTAACATTTTATATAAAATGGTATAAAGATAAAATATGTAAAAACAATAAGATGATGGCTTGTTATGGCCAAATTCTAAAGCATTATTACTTCATCTGTATTAAAAAAAAATTACAGCAGATAATTGCAGCTGCAAAGAACTTGGCAACTTTTATAGTGACCAGTTCCTTGTGGTCTGAAAGAAGATAATGTATGTAAAATTGCTCTTTTCTGCCAGGTAGGTGTTGGAAAAGAGGGAATATATATATGGCAGCATGGTGTAGTGGTTTGAGCCTTGGACTAGGATTCTGGAGACCAAGGTTCAAATCCCCACTCAGCCATGAAAATCCACTGGGTGACCTTGGGCAAGTCACACTTTCTCAGCCTCAGAGGTGCAAGCTGGGAAAGACAAACCCCCTCTGAACAAATCTTGCCAAGAAACCCCCATGATAAATTAGTCTTAGGTTTTGCATAAGCCAGAAACAACTTGAAGACACAACAACAACATACAAAGTAAATACCAAGTGTCTCCAGAATCCCTTGAACATGTGCAAACAGCACAACCCAGACAAAGGGGTAGATCAGATAAGGTGGCCTCACTCGCTATGTCCAGCATGTTAAAAATAAAAGATCTAGACTTTTGGCCATCAAAATGGAAATCATAAGAAAAGTAGAGACTGATCTATTTTGAAAGAAGCTTTCAAGTGGCTTCCAAAAGGCTCAAAATATTTTTCTTTAGTTATGCAAGGCTTACTGGTACCAAATTTTCTGTTAAAAAATCCATGCCCAAAAAACACATCTACAGTGAGCCCGCACCATACACAGGCTTGTTACAGGTGGCTTCTAGCTGACGCGGAAGCCGCCGGGAGAGTGGGAGACTACATAAGTAGAAATAGAAAATAAAGAAGCTCTCTTCTTACAAAAAACAAGACGAGGCACAGACTGTTGCGCAGACCATGACCATAAATATCAAAAAGTAGAATAAAGTTGAAGAAAAACACAAAATCAGTCATCATGCAAAAATATGATCTGAAGAACATCCCAGCAGAATTTAAAGTTAAGAGTTGATTTGCACTATTAAACTTTAATTGAGCAGGAACCAGAAGAACTATGGACAGAAACAAAGGACATAGTAAAGGAGGAACACAGAAAGATGCTATCTGTGACCAAAAAGAAAAAGAATAAAAAGAGGTGACAGAATAAACACTTCAAGCAGTAAAGAAAAGATGAAAAGCAAAAGAAAAGGGAGACAGGAACAGAAACAGAACCATGAATGCAGCATTTCAAAGATCAGTGTGCATGGACTGGATGAGGAAAATTACTATAATAGTCAATGTAGAGAAATAGAAGCTGACAGCAACAACAAAACAGGAAGAACAAGAGACTTCTTCCACAAGATCTGTGAAATCAAAGAGAAATTTAAACCAGGTATGGGGATGCTCTACAAGGAGGAACATAATACACAACTAAGAAGAAATAAAAACATGATGGAAGCAATGCATAGAAGAGCTATAGGATGAATGACACATGGGAAGAAGAATCATATGAAGATGGACCCTAAATTTTGGAATGTGAAGCTGTATTCAAAGCATCTGGGAAAAATAAATCAGCAGGTACAGATGACATACCAATAGAACTGCTACAAACTACAGATACAGAATCGACTTTAGTTCTAACTAAAATCTACCAACAAATATGGAAAACAAAACGATGGCCCACAGACTGGAAACAATTAATATACACTCCCCAAAAAGGAAACACAAAAGAGTGCAGTAACTACAGAGCAAGCACATGCTCAAAATTTTGCAACAAAGAAACTACCATACACAGAGCAAGAAATTCCAAAGATGCAAGCTGGGAAAGGAAAAGAAGAACTAACATGGATCACATTACAGACATACATTGAATAATGGAGTACACCTGGGAAACCCAGAGGAAAATCAACATGTGCTTTATAGACTAGAGCAAAGCCTTTGACTGTACAGATCATGAAAACCTATGGCTTGCTCTTAAAGAAATACATTTCATTGTCCTGATGTACTCAAGGCAACAGGCTACAATTAGAACTGAATACAGAGAAAAAGAATTCTTCCCTTTTGGAAGGAGGCCAAGAAAGGCTGCGTTCTATCACCCTATTTGTTCAAGATGTATACAGAAAATATCATATACAGAACAGGTTTAGACTCAGAGGATGGAATAGTGAAGCTCTGAAGGAATACCAGCAATCTAAGATATGGAGATGACACCATACTACTTGCAGAAAACAACAAAGACTTGGAATAATTGCTAAAGAAAGTTAAAGAAGAAAGTACAAAGGCAGGTTTACTGGTTAACAGTAAGAAAACAAAAATAGTGACCATGGAGGATTTACATAAATTCAAACTAGACAACAAGGAAATTTGTTTTATTTGGAGTATTTATATCCTGCTCATTACCCACAAAGGTTCTCCAAGAGGCTTACAAATTATTAATTTGACAGTTCTCTGATCTCAGGCTTACAATCTAAATCGAAATACATATCCATTTCTCATACCTCAGATCAATCTTTGATCAGAATGGAGACTGCAGCCAAGAAATCAGAAGAAGACTAGGTCTGGGAAGGGCAGCTATAAAAGAACTAGGCAAGATCAAGTGCAAAGATATGAAACTGGACACCAACGTTAGAATCACCCAAGCCATAGTATTTCCAGTCACCATGTATGGATGTGAGAGCTGGACCGTAAAGAAAGTGAAAAAGAAGAAAATCAACTCATTTGAGATGTGGTGCTGGAGAAGAGTGCTGAGGATACCATGAATGGTCAAAAAGACAAACAAACAGGTCCTAGAACAGGTCAGGCTGGAACTCTCCCTGGAAACCAAGATGACTAAATTGAAGTACGGTCACACTTCAGCCCTATAATGAGAAGGCAGATTTCACTAGAAAAGGAATAATGCTAGGAAACATGGAGCACAGTAGAAAAAGAAGACAGCATACTAGCTAGACAGACACACTCAAAGAGACCACAGCCTTGAGCATACAGGACCAGAGCAGAGCAGCCGAGGATATTATTATTATTATTATTATTATTATTATTATTATTATTATTATTATTAACCTTTATTTATGAAGCGCTGTAAATTTACACAGCGCTGTACATACAATTTTTTAGTTAGACGGTTCCCTGCCCTCGGGCTTACAATCTAAAAATAGGAGCTCTTGGTTGTGTCTCATTCATGGGGTCACCATGAGTTGCAGTCAAGGGTAGTTAATGCACAATGCAATATTATACATATCATGTGGCCAAACATTTCAGTCCTATGTTTTACTACTTTTCAAGAATTAGTGAGGATCTGTGCACTGCCATCACCTTTGGGATTCTTCCTGAAGAACAATGACAACTTGCTGCCCTTCCAAACATCAGATTTGGAATATCATGAACATGCAGCAAATACTGTATATACTTGTCTATAGGTCAACCTCGTGTACAAATTGAGGGCAGGTTTTGGGCCCAAAATTATGGATTTTGATATGACTCTTGGATAAGTCAATGGTAAAACTTAGGGGCATGCAACAAAGGATCTAAATGATGAAGAAAACAATGCCAAAGAACCTACAAAATTCTGGCAGGCATAACAGTTTGGGCTTACCCTAAAGGTTCGATGGATGAGAGAGTGGGGGGGTCAGTGTTTCCAGGACACATTATGCTCTTGCCTTTCACCAGGGAATGGGTCCTTTTTTATAAGACTTAAAGTACAGTATTTACATTGACACATGGATAAGTTGACCCAGGTTTAGTCTGCATTCTGACCTGATAGTTGTTGGAACGGTCCAGAATGTTAGTGTTTTCAGGCAGCATTTTGTTCAAACAGGTCAGACTGCACAAAGAAGCCATTGAAATCCACAAGCATCTGGACAACTTCAACAGGAAAAAATAAACCCTTAAAGTTAGCAAAGTTTGGCTACCAGCCCTGAAAAACATTGAAATCAAGACCCAGGAAATGCAATTGAAAACCACCCAGGGTCAGGGGTTTTCACAGCAGACAATGGATCATTAATAAAACAGACATTACTCCTCTTTGCATATCCTTCCACCCTGAGGCCTTGCTATTCAACAACGGAACAATACACAGATTAACATGGAGGTCATCCCTTCCTACTCAGAGTCACACAGTGTATGTGTGTGTGTGTGTGTATACACACATACACACATATACACTCCACTCTCTTCCATGTCAGCATTCTCTGAAGATGCCAGCCACAGATGCTGGCAAAACATCACAAACTCTTAAAACTCTTATAGAATAATAATAATAATAATAATAATAATAATAATAATAATTTTTATTTATATGTCCCGCCTCTTCCAAGGATTGAAGCAGGATTACATCATTAAAATAATACAATACAATTAAGCAATCAATAAAATTGTTTTTTGTGGGGTTTTCGGGCTCTGTGGCCATGTTCTAGAAGAGTTTCTTCCTGATGTTTCGCATCTTCAGAGAATGTTGGCCTGGAAAGGAGTTGGGTATATATATTGTGTGACCTGGAAAGGCAGGAGTGATTTGCATATGTATTGTTCTGTTGCTAAGGGCAGGCCTCAGGGTGGGAGGGTCTACAAAAGAAGATTAGTGTCTGCTTGATTAGTGCTCATTGTCTGCTGGGAAACCCCTGACCCTGGGAGATTTCTCATTTGCATTTGTTGAGTCTTCATCTTGCTATTTTTCAGGACTGGTAGCCAAACTTTGTTTACTTTAAGGGTTTCCTCTTTCCTGTTAAAATTGTCTAGGCGTTTGTGGATTTCAATGGCTTCCCTGTACATCCCGACATGGTAGTGGTTGGCATGGTCCAGAATTTCAGTGTTTTCAAACAGTATTTTATGCCCAGGATGGTTTATAACGCATTCTGATACTGCTGATTTTTCTGACTGACCCAATCTGCAGTCTCTCATGTTCCTTGATTCTTGTTTGCACACTGCATTTGGTGATCCCTATCAATAAAGTACTAATCAGGGACGTAGCCAAGAGGGGGGGATCTTGGGGTCCGGACCCCTCCTTCCATTAGAAAAATGACTGGTGTGTGCTGCTGCGCCACCGCACCCAAGCCCCGTTATAATGGTGGCACTTAGTCTGGACCGCCCCTTCCTAAAATCCTGGCTACGTCCCTGTACTAATACTGAATTATACATCCCTATTAGTTCCTTAAAATCTCCAAACATCAGTTCATATACCATCATACTTAGAGTGGGGTCTTAATCATCGTCTCTATACCAAATCCAATGGGAAAGCCCACCGGAAGAGATCCGTCTTTAGTGCTTTCTTAAAGGCATCTAAGGTGGTGATAAGAACATGGCCACATAGCCCAAAAAACCCACAAAAAACAATAGACATTTACTTTATTGTTATATCTTGACTGCTAGGACGGACATTTGTGGGATTTTCTGTCTCTGACAAAGTAATCTAACTCTCTGTAAGCACTAAATACCATGAACTGGGTCAATAAACTCTGCCTGGGGCAACAAGCTCTCTTGAACAAAACAAATATATAGCCATGTTAGTCTGTAGAATCAATACGTAGAGAGATCTTGTAGCACCTTTGAGACTAACTGAAAGAAATAAATTGGTAGCATGAGCTTTTATAGTCTTCATTCTACTTCCTCAGATGCATTTGCAATTTCCAAATGCATTTGAGGAAGTAGAGTGAAGTCCACAAAAGCTCATGCTGCCAATTTCTTTCTTCCAGTTAGTCTCAAAGGTGCTACAAGATCTCACTAAAACAGAAATAGTTCAGCAAGTCATGAACAAAGGGGAAATGACTGGGTTTAGGACTTGAGTTGGGGAAGAGTTTAGGCAAGGGTCTAGCTAGCCCATGCCATTTTACTGCCTGAGGCCAACATAGAGTAGGTGGATGCCCCCTCTGGGTGTTGCTCAGTGGTGGCTGAAAACATTTTAAAGCTACCTCTTGCGCAGTTCCTAGGAATGCATTTTTGCTGCGGACATACCTTTCCTTTCCTTCCTGCAAAAGTGGGAAGGCAACATAATAGTGAGTGATGTGGGGGGGAATGCATTTCTTCATTCATTCGACTTATACCTCACCTTTTCTTCTTCTTATTATTATTATTATAATTAAACATTATTTCTAGAGTGCTGTAATTATACACAGCGCTGTAAAAAGTCGGTAAAATTAAGGAGTATATAAAAGCCTGCCCAAGATAGAATTACCATGCAGAAGAGAAAAGACAAATTAAAAACATCAAATATAAAAGCAGATCACATCACATCAAACATTATCAGACACCCACAAATGTGTCCTCAGTTGACTAACAACAACAACCAAAAAGTCAAATACATAAAATGAACACAAGCACCAATGTTTTGAACGTTTTAGAAACACATCAATAAAAAAAAAAAAAGAAAAACCCTACAAGCGTAAAATGATGTCTTCTCTCCAACCCTGAGGAGAAGAAAGCAGTTGGTTTGGGAGAGGCCAGTTACCCCCGCTCCCCAAAGCCCATAAAGAGGGGCAGCTTTCCAAGGGGCTTTGGGCAGACAGCTGCATGAAACCCTCTGGGCAGTCACACTCTCTCAGCCTCCTGAGGGCCATGCCACGCCAAACCCCCTCTGGACAAATTTTATTAAACAATTTAAAATTTGACAAAATACATTCAGATCTGAAGTTAAAGGCTTTCAAGCTGGCATCCATAGTTTTTTGTGGGTTTTGGGGGCTATGTGGCCATGTTCAAATCATCATACATCCGTATCATCATACAACAGGTAAGTTCCGTACATCAAATCATTATCATCTACTTCATCAACGAGAAAGTTCTAGGGTGAAAAAGAGTAATTCTTAAACTGGTTAACTTCATCATTCCTCTCTCTCTTACTTTCCATCTCTATTTGTAGCTATTTCTCCTCTTCTCCCCTTTCCCTTCCTTCTTCATTCTCCTACACCACATTCCTCCTTCACCTTCTCTGTCTTCCATCCCTTCCAGACTAGGTTCTTCTCCTTCTCCTTCTCCCATCCCCTTGCCCTTTCCAAACTCTCACTCAATACTCCAATGCTCCATCCACACACTTCTTCGACTTCCTTTTCCCTCTGAACAAACCCTGACAAGAAGAGGCAGCTCAGGACAGGGGCTTTGGGCCCAGAAAGAGGGGCAGCTTTCCAGCAGGCTTGGGAGGGAAGAGGCCAGCTGCACGAGCCCCTCTGGGAGGAGGAAGGGGGGTGAGCCTGGGCCAGTCACACTCTCTCAGCCTCAGAGGAGGGCCAGGGCAACCCCCCTCGGAAGAAACCTTGCCAAGAAAACCCAGGACAGCCATAAGTTGGAAACAACTCCAAAAAGGCAGACAGCCCCACCAGAGGGAAAGGGCAGAAGAGCCTTCTGCTGGCAAGCCCCTTGAGTCCCCCCTCCCTGAAGGGGCTCCAGAGGCCATCCCAGGCAGAGGAAGAGCCAAGCGGAGCCAGGGAGAGAGAGAGCTTTGCCTACCGGCCACGATGAAGCCTCGCCTTGGGCGCCACTCAGCCAGAGCAAGAACAGCAGCAGCAGCAGCAGCACAGGCGCCGCCAAGTCCATCCTTCCTCTGCTTCTGGCAGCCTCCTCGCCCTCTCCGCCCCATTTATGCCCCACTGCCCCCGCCCCCCGCCAGCCCCTTGGCATCTGCAGGGCACCCAGGCTCCGCTGGGACACCACTTCCACTGCCACCAGGGAACCCAAGCCCTCCCTGACTACCGGGGGACCTCCAAAGAAGGAGGCTCCGCTGCTCTCTCTGCCAGGGACTGGGCTCCAGGCTCCCCTTGGGAGACCTGCTGCCCCAAGTTCTTGGGCCCTTGAACTCCTCCTTGCCCCTAGGGAAACCACACCTGCTGCCCAGAGAGGGCCATTGGGGGAGACTGGCCCAGGCATAGAGAATAACAATGGGAATAAGAATTGGAGAAGGCTTGCCCATAGAGGGTCACTGGGAATACATGCCCATAGAGGATCATTGGGGAATCCTTATTATCCATAGAGAAGAATAGGATTTATGGATCCCTTTATTGGTGTTGTTGAATGTTTTAGCAACCCAGCCCCTATATTCTCTATGGGCATGTATGGCTTCCCTGATTTTGTGTTAGAATCACCTATGATTGACAATAAGTCCTCTTTTGATGTGTGGCCAATTTTCTCCTGGACTCCAGCATAAAATCTTCCAATTCCTTCTTTTTCTGCCTCTGCAGTTGGAGCATAAAGTTGGATTGTGGTTATCTTGATGGATTTTCCCTAAAATTCTATTGCTTTGATTTGGGTTATATCCTGTAACTGCTTTCGCTATATCTCTCCTCACTATTAATGCCACCCCATTTCTTCTTAGCTTTTCATTTCCTGGGTAAAACACTGTGCAGTTATCTGATTTTAAATATCTCACTCCTATTCTCTTTAGCTTGCTAACCCCAAGTACAGTGGACCCTTGTTATACGCTGGGGTTTGGTTCCAGGATCCCCTGTGGATAACAAAATCTGTGGATGTTCAAGTCCCATTAAATATAATGACATAGCAAAATGGTGTCCCTTATTAAAAATGGAAAATCAAGGTTTGATATTTGGAATTTATACTTTTTTTGAACATTTTCAAACTGTGGATGCTTGAATCCTTGTATAAAAAATCAGTGTATAAGAATGGCCGACTGTATTGCAATGTTTGTACATTCCACTTCTTGTTTCTTACATTCCATGTTCCTCTAATATGTGTTGTGACCCTTTAGAGTTTTCTTTTAGCACTGAGCACAACAGCTGGATGCCCTTTTGGTTTAGTCCAATTGCATCATTAGCTACAGTGCTACTCATAATGGTCCTTTGCTCTTCCTCAGTAGCTCATGGAGTGCCTTCTGATTTGGGAATGTCATCTTCTGGCTCTATCTCTTGTTTCAGTTTGGACTATCTCATCATGGGATTTCCATAGTAAAAAACAATCAAAATAGGTTTACTGTGCTTCCTTCTGTGGAGTACTAACACGTTAGCTATGGGGGCATTGCTGTTGTCGCCGAGAGATCCTCTGCCAGTGCCACCCTCCACTATTACTGCTGCCCATCACTTAGATCATTTAGTCTGAGATGGGGAAAGCAGTTTGAGGTCAAGAAGTTCTTCTAAAACCAAGGACACATCTCAAACAAAATGGTGCCCATTTGCAATTCCCTCAGGAATAGTGGACAATAGTAGACCTGGAGGTGGTTGTTAATGGAGCCACATTATTTTTCTATGGGTACTGGATATTGGATTTGACTAGAGAGAACCTTTTCATCTAAACCTTTCTGCACCTTAGCTAGGCAATTTATTGTAAACATGTATATACATAAATCTGCACACATATATTTTCAGGAGTGTGGCATGAAGAGGGCCATCTGGGCTACAGATACTAGTGTGAAACCAGTCCTGTGCAGTTTAGTTTGTTGTCACCAGGGGACCTTTTTATAAGCCCTGGCTTCTATGCATGCCGATTACATTCCTATCTAGGGCTCCATTCACAACAGCATTTTTGTGATGAGTAAATCTGGGGAGATTCAATGATGCAGTACTGAATCAAAGTTCTCATTATGTTTACCCCAATCGAATCTCTCCATGGCAATTTAACCCTAATGAAGTTCACATTACCATTTGTATCCATTTAAAATGGAGCCGCCATTTCGATCATTCTTGGGTTTTCTTTAAACTGTCAATCAAATGATGCGCATCTACGTCACACTGTTTGGCCAACCCCCTCCCCCCTGCCCCCATGCCGTCAGCTTCGGAGGATGGAAACGGCAAGCCCTTCAGGAACACCCTTAGCAAGAAATCCTGGGATAAGTTAGCCTTGGGGGAGTCACACTCTCTCAGCCATATAATAATATAATCTCTCAGCAATATAATATGTGTGAAATAGTTTTAGTTTGCACCAGTTTGGGAGCAGAGACTGTTGTGGTTTTATTTCTTGAGAAAGAGGAAAAAACAATCCCTAACCCACAATCCCACTGTTAGGCTTATTATTATTATTTTTAAATGTCAAGCAAAAAAAAAGTCAACTCCTTTGTGAGAACATAGCTTCAAAAAGCAGTTGAAAGGAATTCTGCATATAACCTTTTACCAGGATCTGCAGCGTTGTTTTATAGCACCAATTTTACAAAAAATACCAGGTAAACCTGATATATTTTACATTGATTACCTTCTGGCTGACCAGCAGCCAGGGATTACAACCAAGGTGGCAAGTTTTTGCGTTGCTGCAATAGCTTGTAGACGAAAAATGGTGTCTTCATTTTTAATTTGTTATTCTATCGATCTCATCTACTATTTGAAGGGATTTCACCCTAGTTACTTGAATTTATAGCCTCCAAGCTGTATTCCTATTGTATTTGTACTGTACCGTTTGCATTGCTTTTGGGGCATTGTATAATATTGCACTCTTTTATATTGTTTTATGCTGGTCATCGACCATAATAATAAATTTCATTTCAATTTCATATAAGTGAAATGCAAAACTTAGTCAAAGCATAAGTCCTATAATTTTCAACATGAACTGCAAGAAATTTATTCACCATCAAACCCTTTACGTAATTTCCCCCCAAATACAGATAAAAGAATAAAAGGTATGCACCAGCTGTATGTGGTCATCCCAAGAAAAGAAAGCTCTCTCTCTATATATATATATTATTTGCATTAAAATGTAAAGGCATTTGTAAACATTTTGAAATCCTTCTAAATTAAATGGAAATAAGTTTATTTGTTCTATGTTGTGTTTTCTGTACTTTTCATATATCAGAGACTGATGTAAGTGGATGGCTATGTTGTGGTAGATTTTTACCTGTTTTTCTTTATTACATTTATATCTCACTTTTCTGCCAAAAACTGGAACTCCAGACAGCTAATAACTCTCCAATAAAAACAAAATACAATTAAAACAGGTTTTAATACAAAGCAGAACAGGGGAAAGGAACACAAAAGTAACTGGGAAGAGGTGTTTTGAAATGGAAAGAGTTAAAAAGCTCTCTATTTTATGCAAAATTAGATATAGCACTTTAAATCCAATCTATTTCCGGTGACAGATTTCTTTGTAAATAGACTTTTCCTTCCTTATTTTTCTTGTCATTATGACTTTATACTATTCTCTAAATGTGAATGTCACTTTTCCTGACAATAAAATTAAAAATAAAGTGTTCTCCCTCTCAGACCTGTCCTTTGATCCACCTCAGGTAATGCCACAGCAGCTGTTTTACTACCAAAGGCAAAGTACTGAGGAAGGATGTATATTTCTACCACATCAGAAAACATCACGTACACATGTTTTGTGCAGTGACAGAGTGTTCTGCCAAGAGGGCTTGGCTTTTTGGTCTTTGGGTTGTTTTTTAATGGAGGGTAGATTGATCCTTTGTTGCTTCCCTGGAACCACTAAATCAATTAATTATTTCCAGGGAAGAGATTATTACAGTTATGATCCACAAAAGGTGGTGACTTGGAGAAGGGAGAGACAAAAGAAGCCTGGAAAGAAACCAACTAGCTCAGTGGGAAAAATCTTATCTTAATTAATTTTGGGGGGATGACGTAGAACTGGAGGTACAAAGGCCACGTTCCCACTATGATTTAAAGTGAACTGCTGATTGGGTTATATGACCATCGTTCCCATTTGAAACTGGTTCCAATCCTACTGTGATCAGTTTCAATCGTGATGAAGCGAGGCAAACACAAAAAAACTGCCCTTTCTTGACACTAGTTCTTTGGCAGTTCTTTAGAAAAGAATTGATTCCAAAGCATGTTCAATAAGTGCGAACGATTGATCTCTGAATCGCATCATTCTGGAAGGGAGGGGCTAATGGCAGAGGGGTGTTTACCATCCCTCCTCAGTTTTTCGTAACTGGTGTCTCTGTGCTTGTGGTGTGACCTATGGGCATATTATTTTTTAAAAAATAAATAAAATTGTGAGGCATGTAGATGCAGAACCAATGAATTGAATCTTCTATCATTTTTTAAAAAATGATATATAGTTCCCAAGCCAGGCTGCCACTTATGTCACTGATGACACACAGATCACTGACATGCATTTTGAAGTGGAGCAATCTAGTGGGGACGACAATCATGTCAAAAAAGAACCAAGCACCTCTCTTGATCTCTTTAGGAAGGAACTAAAGACCTTTCTCTTCCGACAAGCTTTCCCCCCATGTGTCCTGACTTTATGCTGTTCTCTCGTTATACAATGGTCTCGTTCAGCTAGTTTGTTTTTTTTTCTGGATTTTTTTTATGCTGTTCGTATTTTTATAGTGTTTTAACATAATGAGCTGTTTTGATGATGTCTATATTGTATGTTTTGTATTCTGTTTTGTATTCCGTTTTGCTTTGTTGTAACCCGCTTTGATCTACCCTGGAAAAGCGGGCTATAAATAAATTATATTATTATTATTATAATTACAAGAGGGTGATGAAAAGATCCACTTTCATAGTGGTAACGATGGACCTTTTGGAATAAATTCACCAAAATGGAGCGAAGGCAAATCGCAAACTGGTTTAAATGTAAGTGGGAATGAACCCGAAGAATACCATTCATTCATACTAGGGAGCTTTTCTTAGATATAGGCTTAGTTTCCCCTTGTCAGACTGAATCCAACCAGTTCATTCTGGATGGGGTCATGAAGGTCATCTAGTTTAACCCTTCTTGCCCGTTGCATTCCCCACTATGAACTGAGTGGGAGATGGGAAAGGAGATAGATACATATATTTGTAAAACTACCTCATTTCCCTTCTCCCACTCCTATAAATATATATGAAGTGTGCGTTGTATCTCTCTCTCTCTCTCATATATTGATACATACTCATATATTCTTCCTTCTCCCACTTGAGGGGGTATCATAGTTTTAATTATCACCTTTAGAAAAATTTAACAATGTTTGTTTTGATTTCTAGTTGTTAACTTTTCTCTACATAGTCACCATCCAGATTTACACATTTTCCTCAGTGTTTCTTGACTCTCCGAATACCAATATTGTAGAGGTCTGCAGATTACCCCTTAAACCACTCTTCCACTTTATGAATTATGTAATCTGTGTTGTCAAATCGGTGCCCCCACAATGTATTTTTAATTTCTGGGAACAAGAAAAAGTCACTTGGTGCGAGGTTGGGAGAATAAGATGGATGCTGCAAGATCTCAAAGCTGCATGCCCTTGCTTTCTTAATTGCAACTTGAGACGAGCGATCTAGTGTGTTGTCAGCTAGGAGACGAATGCCTCTGGAGAGCATGCAATGGAGGTTCCCTTTCAGAGTATCTCACAACTTGTCCAGAAGATTGCTATAGTATGTGCCAATGATGGTTTGTCCCTTTGCAAGGTAATCTGTAAGAATAACTCCAAGACAGTCCCAAAAAATTGAGAGCATATACTTCTCTGCTGACTTTTGCACCTTTGCCTTTTTGGGGGAGGGGAATCGGCATGCTTCCACTCCATGCTCATGGTTTTGGTCTCTGGATCATACCAATAGATTAAGATTCATCCATGGTTACCAAGACAACCAAAAAATGCTCTTCATCTTGTTCCAACAGTATCAACATCTGTCTTGAAAGGTCACACCATGTTTGTTTCTGGAAAGGGGTTAGCAAACGTGGAACCCAGTGTGTAGACACCTTAGACACATGCAGTTCATCTTAAATAATTTCCCACACACTACCATAACTGAGACCAGTTTTGTTCATGATCATTTCGATGGTTGCTCGTCTATCTTCCAGGATTAAACATTGCACTTTTTTCACTGTGGTCGCACTGTCTGTCATGGATGATCTTCCGGGTCTTGGCACATCTGTGAGGGACATGTGACTAGTTTGGAAATTCATTTTCCATCTCACAGTAGTCATAAAATGGGCAATCATTTCCATAAACTACCATCATCTCATCATAAATTTGCTGGCTACTATTACCCTTCAAATGCAGGAAATTAATTATGATGCAAGCCTCAGTATTCTCCATCTTACACATTAGTCACTTTAGGCACAACCGGTAACAAAAATACAGGACACAATGACACTAACAAATTTTCTTTCTTTCTTTTTTTAATTTAAAGAATTTTATTAAGTTCCATTTTAAAATACATCAATCATCCATCAAAAACAACTACAAACATCACACAACATCTACCATAGCAACCCCCAATACTTATCCCCCCCATATTAACACAACATCAAAAAAAAAAACACACAACAATCTCTATTACTATATAACATACCCCACTCTCTTCTTACATTCTTCTCCACTACATTCACCTCTGTGACTTCCCTCCTCTATATTTATCATATTCTTTATACATCTGTTTCCCTTCATGTACCATATATAATTACTCATAATATATTGTATTTATATTAACTTCTTCATTGCGAAGGCAACGCTTATCCAGCGTATGACTGTCTCTCCTTGTATTCTTTTATATCAGTAACAAATCAGGTCACAACAAAAAAACTTGACATCCCGTACATACTTATTTCTCAATTAATTCCTCTCCCCATTGCATCCTCATATAGTCCATCACCAGTTTCCAATCTTCATTAACTTTCTTTGTTACATTCCCCATCTTATCGTCCCTTAACAGTTGCGTCATTTTATCCAGTTCTATCATTTCTAGCAGCTTCATTAACCAATGTTCTATCTTCGGTGCCTCCTTTGTCTTCCAAACTTGCGCTATTAATATTCTAGCCATTGATGTCATATAAAATAATATTTTACCATATCTTGTTTCAACATCTTTCTCAAACATACTCAATAAGAAGCTCTCTGGTCTTAATTCCACATTGATATGTAAGATCTCTCCTATTACGTTCCTGATTTGTTTCCAAAATTTCTTTATGATTTTGCAGTTCCACCAACAGTGTATAAACGTTCCTACAGTCTCCCCACATTTCCAACATTTGTTGTTTTTATTTTTGTAAATTGTAGCCAATCTTTCCGGCGTCAAATACCATCGGTAAAACATTTTATAACAATTTTCTCTTATATTTTGTAAAAAATATAAATATATTTTATATTTCTCACTCCTCCCTCAGCTGACAAATTTGACACTGACAAATTTTCAATATACCATAATAACTTCCTGGTGATAATTATTTCTTTATGACACCCCCTCATATGAAGAGTATGTGTGTGTGTGTGCATCTCTCTCTCTCTCCCTATATATCCATATATACTCTCCCTTCCCCCACTTTTATATATTATCTATCTATCTATCTATCTATCTATCTCTTCTCATATATTCATATATATCCATATATTCTCCCTTCTCTCACTCTTATACATATATAATCTCTCTCTGTCTTCTCATTAATATATGCTCACATATTCTCCTCTCATTCTTATAAATAATCTGTCTTCTCATATATTCATATATGCTCACATATTCTCTTCTCCTACTTATAAATATATAATCTGTCTTCTCATATATTCATATACGCTAATATATTTTCCCTTCTCCCACTTATACATATATAATCTCTGTCTTCTCATATATTAATATATACTCATATATTCTCCCTTCTCCCATATAAGGTGTGTCTATGTATTTGTCTATCTTCTCATATATACTCCTAAATTATCCCACTCTTCATGCATCTGTATGAAGAATGTATGTGTATATACCACTCTATCTTCTCATCTTCTGATATACTCATAAATTCTCCCTCCTCTGGGGATCAGAAGGTTTTGGCATATTAAATGAAAGTATGGGTCAGTTAAGAAATAGAGGATTGGAAGTAAGTAGAATGAAGAAGGATTTGGAGAAAACGGAAGATAAGAAATGAAGACAAAGAAAGGTAGAATGAAGGGGTTGAAAAGAAGGAAACAAAATAGGAAGATATAGAAAAGAGGGTTGTTGGGAGGAAGGAGAGGGGAAGGAAAATATACATTGAATAGGGTGGGGAAAGGGGGTGGAGTACTTGTAATATATGATATTACAGTGGCCCCTTGTTTTACACAGGGGACCCCCTCCCCCCGCGTAAAGCAAAAAACGTGTATGCTTGAGCCCCATGGGACTGATGCTTGCTGCGCGACTGTGCACATGCCCCGCAGCTGTGCGCACCATTCACAAGCCCCACTGGATATAATGGGGCTCGTGCTCACCACATGACAATGCGTGCACGCTGGGCATTTGCCCATTTCCCAGGCGGCTTCAGCGTATACTGAAAGCCACCTATAAGGAACCCGCATATGGCGCAGGCTCACTGTATAATATATTGGAGACTAATGTGTGTTCTGTTTATTTTGAGACGTTGTTGGTTTGTATGTACTGTACTGTAATTGTTTTTCTCAATAATTTTTTTTTAATTATCTGTTCTCCCACTCTTATACATCTGGCCTCTGAGGGAGAGAGAAAGTAGGCCCCCACCTCATCAGGCCTTCTCTAAAGAACTGAGCCCTCCCAGAAGGCATCTGACTCCATCCCTCTATCCACCATCTTGAGGGAGAGGAAGGCAACCCAGCTCTAACAGGCCTCCAAGGGAGAGCAAATCTGCTGGACTTTTCTCCTTTCCTACTGCCATTCCCTTCTCCTTTTGTGTGTTGTGTTTGTTATTTAGATTGCAAGCCTGAGGGCAGGGAAATGTATAATTAACAAACTGTAAGCCACTCTGATAGCCTTTTGGCTAAAGAGCGGGGTATAAATAATAATAATAATAATTATTATTATCTGTATGAAGAACGTGTGTGCATGTGCGTACTAGTCTATCTTCTCATATACTGACATACACTCGTATCGACATACCTCACTTTCTATGAACGTCTAAGAGTGGAAAAATATTATAATTATTTTTTGTTGTTACCCAAACTTGAGTGATCTCGACTCATGGCAAACCTGTAGATGAGACACCTTCAAGACTCCCTATGCTCCACTGCAAATTCATACCCATTACTTCCTTAATAGACTCCATCCATCTAGCATGTGGTCTTCCTCTCTTTCTGCTTCCCTCCACCTTTCATAGAATCATAGAGTTGGAACAGACCACAAGGGCCATCCAGTCCAAACCCCTGCCATGCAGGAAATCTCAGTCAAAGCATCCCCAGCAGATGGCCATCCAGCTTCTACTTAAAGATCTCCAAAGAAGGAGACTCCATCCAAAGAAGGAGACTCCATCACACTCTGAGGGAGTGTGATCCACTATCAAACAGCCCTTGTCAGGAAGTTCCTCCTAATGTTGAGGTGGAATCTCTTTTTCTGTAGCTTGCATCCTGTTCCGGGTCGTTCTCTGGAGCAGCAGAAAACAAGCTTGCTCCCTCCTCAATATGACATCCCTTCAAATATTTAAACAGGGCCATCATATCACCTCTTAACCTTCTTTTCTCCAGGCTAAACATCCCCAGCTCCCTAAGTCATTCCTCATAGGACATGGTCCTAGCATTATTGTTTTTTTGCAGTGAGTCATGCCTCCTCATGATGTGGCCAAAGTACAACAGCCTCAGTCTAGTCATCCTGACTTCCAGTGAGATTTCTGGTTTGATCTGCTCTAGGGCTCATTTGTTTGGCTTTCTTGGCTGTCTATGGTACCCTCAGCACTCTTCTCCAGCACCACATCTCAAATGAATTGATTTTCTTCCTATCCGCTTTCTTAACTGTCCAGCTCTAACATTCATACACGGTAATAGGGAATACAATGGCTTGTATGAGTCTAACTTTCATGCTCAGTTGTATGCCTTTACATTTTAGGATATTTTCTAGTTTTCTCATAGCTTATTCTTAGTCTTCTTATGATTTCTTGACTGAAGTCTCCACTCTGATCAGTATTTGATCCCAGGTATGAAAATTCTTTTACTATTCCTATTTCCTCATTGTCTAGGTTGAATCTGTGTAAATTTTCTGTGGTCATTATTTTTGCTTTTTTTCTATTCAACAATAGGCCTGCCTTGCACTTTCCTCCTTGATCTTCCTTAGTAGTTGTTCCAGGTCTGTGATGTTTTCAGCTAGTAGTATGGTATCGTCTGCTTGTCTCAGATTGTTGATATTCCTTCCTCCTATTTTTACTCCTCCTTCTTCTGTGTCTAAATACTAAACAATAAAACTTTTATTTGTACCCCACTTTTCTGTAAAAGAACAATCAAATCGGCTAACATAGTTAAAACATCCAACATACAATGCTTATTACATATAATATTACAACCCCCCTTAAAACAGAATTAAACACATTAGAATTAAAATTAATTTTTAAAATAAGATATTAGCAACAATAGAAACAATGGGCAGAGTGGCAGTGTGATATAAGACCTGAGGGAGTAATCATTCTATAGCCGAGTGCTTTTATTCAGGAAAGGCCTGCCAGAAGAGATCTGTCTAAACTGGTGATTTGACACATCTCATCCAGTAGGCCATTCCACAGTCTGGGAGCGGTTGCAGAAAGGTCCTCTAGGAGGTTGCAGTTAATCAGGTCTTTAAAGGCTGCAATAAATTGCTCCCCGTGGACCTGAGTGTGCAGGGCGGATTATTATGGAAGTAGGTGACCACTTAAATAGGTTGGATCCAGGCCATATAGAGCTTTATGGTAATAACCAACACCTTTTACTATGGTCAGAAACCAATAGGCAGCCAGTGGAGTGATTTCAATATTGGTGTTATGCAGTGTTGCCAATTTCCAGGGAATTTAATTTCTTTCCAGGGATTTTGACTGAATAATAATAATAAATATTGGGGAATTCAGGAGATTTTGGTAAAACATTATGGGGAATATCTTCGATGCTTATAATCATAGAGCCACATATGCTCCAGCTGCCTAAATAGGCAAGCAGCAGGCCTTCAGGTGTGTCTGATCACAAACACGCTTCTGATAAAGCCTCTGTGATATTTGAAGGCCCTCCTTTTGGCTCAACGCTCCCTGAAGGTAGACACTCTTTCCTCCACAGCCTCGGCTTCAGGCAGACTTAGCTGCTGAACCTCTCAAGGGGTCACAGACTCTGCTCTAGCAGAGCTAGGGCCACCCTCAGGCTCTCCAATTACGGGTTCAGGTCCCAGGGGCTCTGGGTCATCTTCTGAGTCGTCCTCCAGGCTGGGCATGACAAAATCACAACCAAAGCATACCCGACAGATGGCCATCCAGCCTCTGTTTAAAGACCTTGCTTGTTGGTAACACTGGTGTCATGTGGTCACTCCTAGTTTTTCTGGTGACCAGCCTGGCTGCCATATTCTGTACTAATTTAGGTTTCTGGATTAAGCAAAAGAGTAGCCCATGTAGTAGAGCGCATTGCACAAATCGAGCTGTGAGGTTACCAGTCCATGTACTACAGTTTTGAGGTCTCCTGGTTCCAGGTGCATATTCTGCATACAAGTGCCTTATCTGACCCCTTTGCCAATTGGGAACCATTGTTTTTTCCACGGTCTCCGTCCCGACAGTGGTCTCCTGTCTTGAGTACAGATTCCTTGCCAGGACTATCAGATGTGTTGGCACTCCCATGTCTTTAAGGACGTTCCATTATTATTATTTTCTTTTATCTTATACCTTTCTCCCAATACAGGGACCCAAATGCCATCGGGATTATCCTTAAGGAGAGCCCTCCCCCCAGTCCATCTGCCATGGTCCAGGCCTCAGAGAGAGAGAGAGAGAACCACTGGCCCTCATCCCCTTCCCCCCCCCCCCAATTCCTTTCTCCTTTTGTGTCATGTCTTTTTAGATTGTAAGCCTGAGGGCAAGAAACCGTCTAAAAGTAATGGTAATTGTAAGCCGCTCTGAGAGCCTTTAGGGCTGGGGAGCGGGGTATAAATACCACAATGAGTCAATAAATAACTTAGTATGAATATCTGAGAAGGCAGAATAGTTAATAGCTGAGGGAGGAGGTGTTTCTGTGTCTTGTGTCTGTTGGGGGCATAGGCCTTGGTGGCAGCACAGCCTTTCCCCTCCCTCTCCTTGTTCCTCTTCCCAGCCAGGGAACTACTGTGTCCCTCAGGGGCCTGTGGGGCGGGAGAGTCCAGTCAGCGGGGGCGTCTGAGGGGCCTGTAAGCTCCCTGGGGACTAAGACTGGCGACGGCAGCAGCAGCAGCAGCAGCGGAGCCCTTGCTGTGCGCGTGAGTGGGGCGAGAGACTGAGGGCGGGGGAGCATTATGGAGCACTTGGGGCGCGCGCGCAGGGAGCCCAACCGCCAATGAGGGAGGAGAGGACGCCATTTTGTAGCCTCAGAGAGCGAGGCCGAGGGCTTCCCCTCTCTACCCCTCCCCCCTTCAACGTCCTCCTGAAAAGTATATATATAAAACTATATGTACTTATACTATATATATGTGTGTGTGTGTGTATACTATTGAAGGAGATACTTGCTTATAGCGTCACTATATATAAGTACAGTATACCATATAAAAGTATATATATATATATATATATATACACACACACACATATATACTTGGAACTATATATACTATTGAAGGAGATACTTGCTTATAGCTCATATATATATATATACTATGTATGCCAGAAGGGGGAGAAGCGTTCGCCTCAGTGGCCATTTGCCTGACAAGGAGCTTAAAAGTGACGACTCTTCCCCGCTTGCCTGAGGTTAATTGGCGCCCCTCCACACACAGCCTCCTCCACCACCACCAACCGACCCCATCTCATATGTGGGATATATATTCTGTGGTGTGTGTCCAAAATGGAGGGCGTGACCAAAATATAATAAAAAAGCTCCAAACACCTGAGCAAATGCATGCTTCTGAGTCAGGCTCGAAATGGAGGGCGTTTGGGGATTTCCAATACTGTACTGGGGATGGAGGACAGGTCCTGGAAAAAGGAGGACACCTGGTTGCTTTGGGCATGATCAAAATGGAGGGCGTTTTGGGATTCTCAAAGCTGAAATGGAGGACGTGCCTGGGCAGCCTGGTGGCAGTGGAGGAACTTCTCTGAAGGGAGCTTGTTTGGTTGTTTAAAATCAAACGAAGAAAAGAACAACGGAGACACTTGCGCTGGCTCTTAAGAGGCATTGCTTTTGTTAGAAACTTGGACACATATCTCAAGTAGACCTCGGGGAAGTTACCTTTCTTTGCAATAAAACTCCCAGGGTCCTCCCAGGCAGCACAGCCAACATTTCCAAGCTCCTCAACTGCCTTTCATTTGGAGGGATTTTAAAAATATTATATATATATAATATATATATTGTTCTGGTTTCTTTTTAAATTGACTCTTTCTGGGAGCTGCTTTGGGTCCCACTTTGGGAGAAAGCTGGCATTAGTTTTTCATGTCCCATGCTCTCATATTCTGTTTCCCTAATTTGCCACCCTGATGCCCCTTAACTGAATGTAGTTTGAGATACCTGTCAAAAACATGCATATGTGGCGTTACAATCCTCCTCTACTCAAATATATGGCCATGCTAGTCTGTAGAATCAGTATGTAGAAGGATGTACCTAACAGTTAACAGCTGAAGGTCTGCCCAAGTAAAAAGAGGCCTTTATGACAATGGAAAGAGAGCAGAGAGGAAGGCTAACCTAGTAGCACCTTTGAGACTAACTGAAAGAAAGAAGTTGGCAGCATGAGCTTTCGTAGACTAAAGTCTACTTCCTCAGATGCATTACAGTCCTCCTCCATCTTTCTTTCAGGGAATTGCTTGTGTCTTTACTCTCCTCTGATCACGGCTTCTAGTCTTGAGGAATCTCAGTTATGTGGAAGTTAGCTGCCTGCCTACAATAAAAATAATGTCTACCCCAAAAGAAGTGGGATGATATTCCCCCCTATTCAAGCACTGAATAAGAAGCAATGCTGAAAATGACTCTGCTTATGACAGAAGGAGAGAAGTATAACGTGAAGTTTTTATTGAAGCCACCTTCTCTCAGAGTGACCAGACATCCTCCTTTTCCAGGGCTTGTCCTACATTTAATCCTTCTGTCTAGGAGAAATTTCAAAATATCCTCAATTTTTAGCATGACTATGGATGAGAGACCTTCAAGTAACCCTGCCCTCAACAGCCCCACTCAGTTCTTGTAGACTCAGAGTTGTGGCTTCCTTGATTAGTGTCTATCCATCTGGAATGCAGTCTTCCTCTTTTCCTACTGCTTTCTACCTTACCAGACATCATTGTTTTTTTCTACTCTGTCATGTCTTCTCAAGATATGGCTAAAGTACAACAGAAGTCATCTTGGCTTCTATGGAGAGATAAGTCTTGATTTGCTGTAGGACCCAATTGATTAATCCTTTTAGCAGTCTATCATATCTGTAGAACTCTTCTCCAGCACCACATTTCAGATGAATTAATTCTCTTCCTAGCCACTTTCTTCACCATGCTTCAAAACTGAAACTGTGGCATGGACTGGTATTCAGTTATATTTCTTGACACTTCAGGATCTTTTCTAGTTCCTTCATGGCAACCCTTTCAAGTCCTCACCTTCTGATTTCTTGACTGCAGTCTCCATTCTGATTAATGACAGCCAAGGCATGGAAAATCTTAAACTATTTCAATATCTTCCTCATCTGATTTAAAGGTATGTAAACCATCTGTGGCCATTATTTTTGTTTTTTTTAAAGTTCAGCTGTAAACCCTCCTTTGCACTTTCTAGAGTAATCATTTCAAGTCTTTGTTATTTTTGCTTGTAGTATGATGTCATCAGCATATCTTATGTTGTTGAAATTCCTTCCTCCAATTTGCATGCCTCCTTTCTCTGAGTCTAATCCTGCTTTATGTATAATTAATATACAAGTTAAACAGATAGGGTTATAAAATTTAACCTTGCCTGACCCCCTTGCCTATTAGAAACCATTTAATTTCTCTGTATTCTGTCCTGACGGTAGCCTCTTGTCCTGAGTACATGTTACAGACAATCAAATTTTGTGGCTCGCCCATTTCTTTAAGAGCAATTGGTAGTTTTTCATGATCAACACAAAGGCTTTGCTATATAATCTATGGCCCGGTACAGACGGGCCTATGGGGCGCCCTCGTCACATGCTAGGGGTTGGCCGAGGGTGCTCCGCCCACACATGCCTCAACCCTAGCATGTGACGAGAGCATCAAAATGTTGGCGCCCTGTACAGATGGGTGCTGCTATCATTACATAAGTGCCGTGCGTCTGCATGGTGCCGCGCGACACTTACGTAACGAGTGCGCCACTGATGCACTTGTTACACTGCTACCACGGCAGAAAAAGAACCCGCTTTTGTGGGTTCTTTTTTCGCCAGCAGGAAACCGCAAGGTTTGTCCGCTGCATTTCCCCCCCAGTGGAAAACTAGGCACTTTTGGGGCGGTCTGTACTAGGCCTATAAAAACGGGGCTGATTTTCAGCTGAAATTATTTCATGCTTTCTGCTGTCCAACATTATTCATCTCTAAATGGTTCTTCCTTTAATGAATCTGTCATCCCTTCATTTTCTTTATAGTTCTTCATTGTATTGTTTCCATCATCTTTTAATTTGTACTTGGTCATGTTATTTGGTCCCCTCTTGGTTGTAGAGCACTGCTTCCCAGCCTTTGGGTCTTCATATATTTTGGGTTTCAGCTTCCATAATTGCTGAATGTTGGCCAAGTTGGCTGGGATCTCTGGAATCTGAAGTGCAGAACTAATGGAGGCCCAAAAGTCTGGGAACTAAAACAAACACCCTTATTTATATACCGCTTCATGCTGAACTAGCAGTGTCTAAGCGGTTTACAACTGTAAGCTAATTGACCCCAACAATCTGGGTACTCATTTTAGTGACCTCGGAAGGATGCAAGCCTGAGTCAAGCTTGAGCCCTTTCGCTGGCATTGAACTCGCAACCTTATGGTTTTGAGTGAGTGGCTGCAGTACAGGCATTTAACCACTGCGCCACCAGGGCTCCTACTGTTGTAGAGCATCCCCACTCTTGGTTTAAATGGTCACAAGTTGCTGAACAGTTGCATTCAAGGATCTGACCCTATTTCTAGTACCATTTAATTTTTCTTCTTGTCTGTCTTTAACTGCTTGGCGAGTTTAATCTGTCATCCACTGAGGCTTTTCTTTTTTCTGGTTGCAGATAGTGTCTTTTTACATTCCTCCCTGGCCATGTCCCTGCCTTCTGTCAAGAGTACTTCTAGCTCTATGTCAGTTAGGCTTAATAGTGCAAATCTGTTTTTTTACATTATCTTTAAATTATATGATGAAGTTCTCAGGTTGCATTTTGGCACAATGGTTCGTTTAGTGTTATTCTCAGCTTTACTTTAATTTTTTTTATTTTAGCAGGTCATGGTTAGTGCACAATCTGCTCCTGATCTTTGTTTTGCAGAGAGAATGGAGCTTTTCCATGTTCCACTTCTGTTTCCAATTATCTAGTCAATTTGATTTCTACATTGGCCATCAGGTGGTGTCCATGTACCATATTGCCTTTGTGGTTGCTTGAAGAATGTGTTTGTGATGAACAAACTGTTGGCCTCACAAAATTCAATCAGTTGCTCTCTTGCATTATTTCTTGATCCCAGGCCAAATTTTCCTACAATTTTTTATTCTGCTCTGTTTCCTACTTTTGTATTCCAGTGGCCTTTAGGTGGTATGTTTCTATGGATTTTGTCAGTAGGGTACACTAAATCCTTTACCTCAGATCAATTTTTTTTTATAGTTAGGGCTTCTCGCTTACTGGCAGACCAGTGACAGTAATGAGGGGAAAGGGGGTTGGGAGAATTTAACTTCAGGCTATCCTACAGGAAAAGCAAGAATTTGTATGTGAAGATTTTACACCCAATTTAAAGTTGCGTTATTTATAAGCAGGGAGAAATAAATCAGAGAGCAAAAATTTATTTTATCATTTGGATAATTAAAACGAATGTCCTGTTTTTCTTTTTAGTACAACAGAATTAAGTCCTAAAACTATGATACAGATAGCTTCTGTAGTCTTGGGTTCAAATGCATTTTAATGGAAAACACTTTTCCACTTCTTTTTCTAGGTCAAATCCTCGTATTTGCATCAGAAGTCAAACAGGGAAATATGTCTTACTTAATCAAAAGAGTTCCAAAATATAGTTTTGCCAATCACCTTCATAGAATAGGAGAATTATTAATTAAAATACATACAGTGAATGGTTCAAAAGCTTTCAGTGGACAGAAAATGAGAATACAAGCTTTTTCGCAGGTTAGTTTTGAAAACATGGACTCTTTCAGTTATGTGATAGTTGGAGCTGGATCTGCAGGGTGTGTCTTAGCCAACCGGTTGACCGAAGATCCTCACAGCACTGTTAAACTTCTGGAAGCAGGGCCGAAAGATACAATTTTAAACAGCAAACTGTTACTGTGGAAGATTCATATGCCTGCTGCACTGACCTACAACCTATGTGATGAGAAATATAACTGGTATTACCATACAACACCACAAAAGCACATGGATAATCGCATTATGTACTGGCCCAGAGGAAGAGTTTGGGGGGGTTCCTCATCTCTCAATGCCATGGTGTACATTCGAGGCCATGCAGAAGATTATAACAGGTGGAGTAAGGAAGGGGCTGTTGGTTGGGACTATGAGTTTTGCTTGCCTTATTTTAAGAAAGCACAGACTCATGAGCTGGGTGCTGATCTTTATCGAGGTGGGAATGGCCCTCTCCATGTCTCCAGGGGGAAAACAAAAAACCTTCTTCATCGTGCATTCTTGGATGCAGCCCAACAAGCTGGGTACCCTTTCACAGAGGATATGAATGGTTTTCAGCAAGAAGGTTTTGGCTGGATGGACATGACAATACACAAAGGTTAGCCTTAAAACATTCTGTTTGGATCCTTACAGTAACTCTGTATAGACTCCTCACAGTTGTTTTGAAATTGTGTTCTTGGAACACAGTTCCAAGCTCTGTGATTCATCAAATTGATTTTTCAATTCATTGGAAATGGAATTGCTTATTTTGGCTGCGAGAGAGAGAGTTTTAGATTATGGTCAACTCCTCATTGCCAACTTTAGATACCTTGTAAAAAAAACCTTTGACTTCTTGGATTTATGCTTCATTTGAAATCAAATTTAAATGCTTGCAGTTCTCGCAAAATTTTCCTCCACAGGGTTTCGCAGACATCCAGAGGAGGTTTTGATGATAACTGCAGTGCTATGGGTGAGCCTGGGGAGATTAATAGCTCCTTCCTGCTCCACTGAAGTTCTATCACTAGAATGACTGCACTGGATCCTTTTGCCTGGAGGTGGGGGGAGATGTATATGCACACAAAACCTTCTATGGATGGGTTGGTAGCTCACCAGCTGCTGGAGTGGAGTTAAGAGAATAAAGAATATATAATAACACTAGAAATACCAAATTATTTTTAGAGCACAATACATAATACAATTTAAGTTTGCACATTACTTTGGTAACTGCTTCTATTAAATGAAAATGTATTTTATAGGTCAAAGATGGAGCACAGCTAGTGCCTACCTTCACCCTGCATTATCCCGTCCAAACTTGTCTGCAGAAGACAGCACACTTGTAACAAAAATTTTGTTTGAAGGCACCAAAGCCATTGGCATTGAATATATTAAAAATGGAGAAAAGAAAAAGGTAAGATTATTTTTAATTTCTGCTTTGCTTGAAGAGAGAAAAATATCTGAAAAAGAATTATAGGTAAACAACCTGTGGTGTTATGGTTTGAGTGTTGGACTATGACTCTGGAGGCTAGGGTTTGAATACTTCCTTAGCAATGCAAACCCACTGGGAAAGATTGTGCAGGTTACACTCTCCCATCCTCAGGAAAGCAAAGGCAAAAACAACAACAACCACATCTGAACAAATCTGGCTAAGAAAACTCTGTGATAGATCCACTTTAGGATCACCTTAGGATGAGTTAGAAATTATTTAAGGCACACCAAAGCAACACACCAAATCTGTTTTTAGTGCTGTAACTAGGTTGTTGAAATTTATGAGTAAACTTCAGTTCATTCATTAATCGAGAAGCAATGCTGAAATAGTGTGATCAAGGAGTAGTGCAAATGCTGCTACACAGAGGTATTTCTCCGGGAGAATTTTATTGGACAAAAATGAAGAATGAAGTTGTACAAATAGTTGTAGTATTACAGTAGTACTGTATTACAGTAGTACCTAGGGTGGGGAATCACCTCATACAAGAATCCAATAAACATATAAACCAGATTTTCTTGGACCAGGTTCTAATCTCATCGGGGAATGTTCCTAATTCAGCAACTGTAGAAACTGTAGAGACTCTGGCTACTAGACCTGCACTAACTGGTGGATTCTAAACCCAGGAAGCAATTAATAGCAATAGCACTTAGCAAAATACTTACATTTCTATACCACTTTATAGTGCTAAGCATGCTCTAAGTGGTTTACAATGTGTTAGCCAGTTGCCCCCAAAAGCTGGGTATTATGTGAAGTCAAAGGCTTTCATGGCCGGCATCCATAGTTTTTTGTGAGTTTTTCAGGCTATGTGGCCGTATTCTGGAAGAGTTTATTCCCGACGTTTCGCCAGTATCTGTGGCTGGCATCTTCAAAGATGCTGAAAGATTCTCTGAAGATGCCAGTCACAGATACTGGCAAAACATCAGGAATAAACTCTTCCAGAATATGGCCACATAGCCCGAAAAACTCACAAAAAACTAAGCTGAGTAAGCATTTTACTTTACTGACCCACGAAAAAATGGAAGACAGAGTCGACCTGGAGCCCTGCAGTGTTGAACTCACAATGTTTGGCTCTAGTATTGGCATTTAAACACTGCTCTACCAGGGTTTAGGCAAGGGGAAAAAAAAAAAATCAAGGATTGAGCTTCTGGCATGAGGCATGAAGCTTGAGGGATGAAGAGAAAAGAAGAGAGCTTGAACTACCATATATACAAGTCAATCTCATGTATAAGTTAAGGGAAGGTTTCAGGGTCAAATCCTGGATTTTGATATGATCCATGGTTAAGTCAAGGGTAAAACTTAGGGGGTTATAACAGTTCATGGAAACGGAACAACACCACTTTCATCCCTCCTTCTCTGTATCTCTCCCAAACACCAAACACCACTTTCCAGCTGCTGGTGGAGAGGTTTGAAAAATCAGGTTGGAGAGGAAAGGAAATGGAGTTAAATGGGATATTTCTTTGATGGGAAGAGAAGGCTTTAACATCAGACTGGGAAAGGACAGAAGTGGAGCTAAAAGGGGAGTTTCTTTGATGGGAAGAGAAGGCTTTCAAATTGGACTGGGAAGGGACAGAAGTGGAGCTAAAAAGGGTGTTTCTTTGATGGGAAGAAAAGGGCTTCAAATTGGACTGGGAAGGGACAGAAGTAGAGCTAAATGGGGAGTTTGATGAGAAGAGAAGGTGTTCAAATTGGACTGGGAAAGTCTTACACACACACACACACACACACACACACACACACACACACACACCCCTTCCTGCCTTGAGGCACAAAGAGTGGGGCATCATGGCAGTGCTTGTTTCAGGATCTTTCTAACCAGTATTAGTGTATTGACCCATATATAAGTCGACCCATGATTTTAGGGTCAATTTTGGAGAAGAAATTTCTTGACATATAGTCGAGTATATATTGCATGTTATAAAATGAAATGGTTGCCTATGACTAGCCTTCTTGGCTGTTCATGCTGAGCTGTTCCTAAGCCACACTTTCACAGTCATGGAAAGGCACGTTGTATTACCTACCTAAGGATGGAGAAGAATTTTGTAAAAATTCTCAATGAAAGAATATATTGCACACCTTCAAGGTTCATTGCAAGACAAAGGAAACCTTTCCTCCCAAACTGCACATCTGCAAGGTATTTAATACATGTCAGAAAATAATATGCACAAGAAATCATGTGTACAATTTAAAAGTGCAGAGAATGAATAAGACTTGCAGTTGAAAAATGCACGTTTTCCTGGAACATTTTGGAAAGTTTTGGATTAGGTTTTGATGGGGCATGGGTTGTAGGGGGAGGCTGATAAGGTGGAAGAGAAATAATCCCTTCACAGTTTTGCTTATGGAAGCAGATAGTACATGAATAATGAAACTGCATCCAAATCTGTTTCTTTTTCTTCATGTATTTTGTCTGTATACAGCATATGCACATTTTGTTTCCAGACAAAGGCCTGAAACAGACGGGTAGACAGAGGTGGCTTCCAGCCGTTCCGGGGGCATGACATTTACACAAAGCATGTCCCCAGAGTGCCTGGAAATCACGCCAGGACCACGCCAGGGCCAGGAGTGGATCTTTTCTGCACCTATTTGGGACCACAGCGGGAGGCGCCCTTGGGGCTACGATGTGTGTTCACCATGGCCCCTGGATGATCAGGCTGGGAATGGCTTCTAGCCGCTCCTTTCTGCGTGTCTGCTTCGGCCCTAAGTCAGATATGAATTCTTTGTTCAAATGAAAATTGTATACACATCTTCTCACCTGAATAATTCACCTGTGTGAATAGCATAATGGGTGTGTGAAGATGGCGGCAGCATGATAGGGTGTGATCTAAAGAGCTCTGGTATTTTCCCCTTCTAATCAGGTCTTATCTAGGGTTTTTAAAGTTCTAATTTGCCTAGTTGTCTTGTTTTGCCTAGCTATTCCAACCCCTTCCTTATTTGTCATATTTTATTTTAACCTACCCTAAGATATCTCCTGTTTGGAGAGGTTTTAACTGAATTTGCTTATATATGCCATTTACTATCTTTCCTCATGCT
>NC_056523.1:60547966-60574081 GCF_019175285.1 Sceloporus undulatus
GATTAGCTTGTCTGCTCTGTCAGTGGACTTTTGAGTACTATCAGAAGCCTCTGAAAGATTAAAAGCTTTTTCGAGAGCTTTTTGGGATGCTGCTTTGTGCTTTGGTTTGCTTATGCTAGTAGTGGCATTTAACTTTCCACGTTTTATCAGCAATTACGGTTTAGTTATGTGGCCAAGAAGGAGGCTTTGTGAATGACCTGTTCCGTCATCCTCGCCACTTCCTATTCAAAGTTGGTGTAGAAAGTGAGAGGAAGAATAAGGCTCTGATTGAGAAAAAAAACTTTTTGGACAATATGTGACTAGGTAGCTATGGTTGTAGCCAGAGACCAGAGAAGGCAACAGAGATTTAAAGAATCTGTCTCTGTACTCACACAAAAGACTGTTCTGGAATACTGTCTGCCATTGGAAACCAAAGGAACATTTATAGAGGCAATTTCAAGTACTGTAATGCCAACTCTACCCTACTTTCTACTGAATCAGAGGCATTGAATTTTGTTTCTTTAGTGCAGTGGCCCCCAAATTGTACCCTTTAAGAGATTTTGGACTTCACCTCCCAGAAGCCTCAGCTATGTTGGCCAGTAGTCTGGGATTCTGGGAGCTGAAGTCCAAAATCCCTTAAAGAGCACGGTTTGGGGATCACGGCTTTAGTGAATTCAGTCCTGCAATGAAAAGACTTTTTTCAATATTATATAGTATATACCTACTGTATATATTTGTGTACAAGTCGACCTCATATATAAGTCGAGGGAAGGTTTTAGGGCCAAAATCAGAATTTTGATATGACCCATGGATAAGTCCAAGGTTAAACTTAGGCCCATTCTAGACGGGCCTTTAATACGCCCCCGTCACGTGCTAGAGGTTGGCCGAGGACCTAGCATCCATATCTATACACATGGGCGCTGCCATTTTGATGTTCCAGACGCTTAGCATCCGCACGTCCCCCTGTGCTTGCGACATCATGAGTGCGCCATTTGCGCACTCGTGTGTCGCAAGCACAACGCAAAAAGAAGCCCCTTTTGTGGCTTCTTTTTCCGCCACCGGGAAGCCTCCCCGTTTGGAGGCTGAGGCTTCCCAGCAGCGGAAATGGAGGCGGCGACAGACCTCCCTTTTGGGGCAGTCTGTAAACCGTCTTAGGGACATCTAACAAAATATCTAAATAGAAAACACTACTTTCCTCTCTCCTCCATCTCTGGGCCTCTCCCAACCACCTAGCACCAATCCCCTGGTGCTGGAGGAGAAGGTTTTAACATTGGATTGAAGGGGGAAAGAATTGGGGGAGGGATAGGGTGTTTGTTTGATAGGGAGAGAGATCTGGAGGAGGAGGATGGGGAGAGAAGGTTTTAACATGGAAACCACTTCTTTCACTCTCTCTCTCTCTCTCTCTCTCTCTCTCTCTCTCTTTCTCTCCTGCCTGACAACTGTTTTAGAAATTACTTCCAAGGCACACAGGGTGGTGCTTCTTTCAGGACCTTTCTAAGCAGTATTACTGAATTGACCTATATATAAGTTGACCCAGCATTTTAGGGTCAATATTTGGGCATACATTTCTCGACTTATAGTCAAGTATACTGTATATGGTAATCAAGAACTTGATAACAACTCCACCAAACTGCAGGCTGATATTTTCCTCAGCAGTGAGTTGGATTTAGAGAGTCATGTAGGAAAATTCTTACTGAATTGGGAATACAAAGCATGACTTTGCCAAGCAGGACAGCTACAGGAAAATTGGGGGACAATATACTTGAAGTTTCTCATCTTATTACTTTGATTCTGACTAGAATCATAGAACTGGAAGAGACCACAAGGGGCATTCAGTCCACCCCACTGCCATGCAGGAATTCACAATCAAAGCTCTCCCAACAGATGCCCATCCAGCCTCTGTTTAAAAACCTCGAAAGAAGGAGATTCCACCATAGTCAAAGGCAGCATATTCCACTGTCAACAGCTCTTACTGTCAGGACATTTTTCCTAATGTTTAGCTGGAATCTCTTTTCCTGATTATAATAGACCTGATTATAATAGACAAATGGCAAGAGGATCAAGCAATGGAAATAGATGGGGCAGACATAGTTAGGGGGAAGAATGAATTGGAAGCTGAATGTGAGGATTCAAGGGCAAATTTTGACCAAGCAGGTAATGATTTAGATCTAATCATGATTTCTACAAGTGAGATGTCTTAGTCTAAGCCTCACTTTTATGTCCCTATATTTAATTGGTCATTAATGTGAGCTGATTCTTAATGGAAAGGAAAAACAGAGATGCTATCTGAATTATTATCATTAGTTGGAATTTCAAGGAAGGATCTGGGAGGATTTGGCTTCTTGTGTTTATACTCCTTACGGCATAATGGAATAAGAGTTCTTATTGAACTGTCCTTCACTTTCATGGAGCACTGTAAAATCTTTTAGTCCTTATTCCCTAACTTTACAAACAATAATGTGTCCTTTTAGTGGGGCAAGGACACTTTAAGCCAAAATTCTACATTTATTTATTCACATCAACAAGTCACTTTCCAAAGAAAAAAAGCTAACCATTTTGTTTCTGATCGTCCCAAATGGGCTTGCACTTACAAAGAATCCTCATATAATGGCTGTATTGGTAGTAAAATCATGCCTTCAAATGTAACCTAACCAAATAATTTAAGTTTTCTTAAAGGATCATGGGCACTGGGTAGAACCACTTTCTAGGTGTGACGGTTGTAATCCCTTGATTCCTCTCAAAACCCATGTAAGAAGTACCCAGCTCAGATATAAACAAACTCACTTCAGACAGAATTTTAACAAGAACTTAGAGAACCTTCCTGGTCTGAGAAGAGGGGGAAAGGCTAAAGAAGATTTAGGGGAAATTCAAGATTTTCCCTTCTATTATCAAGAGCCAAGAAGCACACTTTCCATGACTGCACAGCTCAAAGTCAAAACTTTCCTTTTTGTTTTTTTCTTGGAATATTGCTGGGTGGCAAAATAAGATTGCAGACCAGGAATTTGGAAAATTTCATTCATCATTTGATATTCTGTGTCTTCAGGAAACCTGGATACCAGATATTTCTGTTTTATTTTATTTTTGTTACAAGGGTTTAGTTCCTTTTTGCCCCCTGCAACAAAATTTTACAAGAAGGGAAGATCCAGGAGTAGTGTAGCCTGTGTTAGGTTCAGTGAAATGATGTTGTGGCTGAAATAATTTTTCAGTTTAAAAGCAATTTCATTTGGGGGCATTTCAGCTAAAGCTTGGTCTATTGATTTTAGCAATGTTGAAAGTGATGTATGACAAAAATGGACTTAAATTCAGTTTATTGCACTGGTACTGTATTGGTGGTTTACTTAGGTAATTCAGCTGATCTGGTTATCTTTAAGTATTTCTTTTAACTTTTCCTTTTTAAAGAGAGAGTTACTAAAGTATTGTTATCCAGATAGCATAGATTGAAGTGGAGGTTTATTTTTTGTCTAGACTAGGGCTTCTAGATTTCCAAATGAAAACTGAAGGAGAGGTTTATTCAGGAGAAACAAGGCATATATTTGGGTGTATAAGGAAACAATGATTGCATAAATTCATGCTCACAACAACAACACCTTTTATATACTGTAGTTCAGTTGTATGAAAGATGTCACGTACATTATTCAGGCCATCTTTACAATAGTCATGTTAGGGACACAGGTGGTAGCAGCAGTTATACTAGTTGCAACAGTGGTATTTGCCATAATGCAGATACATGGCCATGGAGCTTTAAACAGATCTTCTTTTCTGATAGCTCTCAATCATCCAGTACACTAAGAATTATTTAAAGGCTTAAAATTATACTCCTTGTTCCACTTGTTGCATTACTTCTACGGAACAAAGTAATTTCTCTGCCTTCATCAAAACCATGTGCTCTAGATTTCCTGGAAAATGAGTTTAGAAATGAAGTACCTGGTATGCATGGCTAACCAGAGAGTGTTTACGAAGATGCTTGCTTTTATGGGGGAAGGATTACTTCAGGGTAAGGAGTAATAGTAACATCATAAACATCTAAACTGTGTATTTTAGAACCAGGACAAGGTTTTTGTTTTTTTTTGTTCAGTACTGAACTTATTAAAAAATTTACATAGATAGGATTAGGAAATCAGATTAATCCTGGTGTTGAAGGAATGCATGTGTAGTGGCCACCCATGGTAGCCACATTGAAATAGAAATGGTATGTTGGATGTTAAGCAGTCATCGTCTCAGACTAGCCATCTAGAAGTCAAAAATACTGGGCCTACAGCAAGTAGTATGGAAATTGCCATAGATATGGCACTTGTTTTCTGAAAAGGCACTGCATGTTGCAGGGTATTGGTTTTATTCTAATTAAAGTTATAATTTTATTTTATTTTCAGGTTTTTGCTAGCAAGGAGGTTATTTTAAGTGGAGGTGCCATAAACTCCCCACAGCTACTAATGCTATCTGGAGTTGGAAATGCAGATGATCTCAAAAAATTAGGAATCCCTGTTGTATGTCATCTTTCAGGTTTGTACATAATAATATTAGATCAAATATAGTTCTGCTGGCTCTTATGTCAGGCCTACTTGCTTGCTTTTAGATCACATTTATATAATAAATTTGTTGTTTCTCATTTCTGCTAGGAGTTGGCCAGAATCTTCAAGATCATTTAGAAGTGTACATACAGCAGAAGTGCACTCAGCCTTTAACACTGTATAAATCCCAAAAGCCTTTCCAAATGATCAAGATTGGCCTTGAATGGTTCTTGAAATGTACAGGTATGATTTAAAATTAGGTCTTGTTGTACTCTATTTTGATAGTGATACTATTTTGTTTTTATAGTAAAAACTGAGTACCTATCCACTGTAACTAATGTACTTCAGACTACTGTGAATGGAAAGAACCTTTGACTACTGATGAATTATGGGTTAGATCCAAGTTTAAATGTTCTTACGTAGTTAAGAGTATTACTGAGATAAGGTATGTGAAATGAGCAGTATAGAATGCTAAGTGCTGCTGAAAAGCCCATGCAGATTCTTATCTTTGAGAGAAGCATTGTAAGAAGGGTTTAAAGGGGATGTTATAGTGTAGGAATGGGGGAGAGCCTCTTTCAGCCTGAGAACCAAATTCAGGCTCATTACAAACGGGCACCCTAGTATGTGCTGAGTACGTACTAGGGTTAGAAAGGGGCGTCCTTTCTGGACGCCTCTAACCCTAGTACGTGCTCGGTGTGTACAAAATGGCGGCACCCGTACTACACGGACGCCACCATCTTGATGTAGCGGTCGTTTAGTGTCCGCACGTCGCATGGCGCTAATGACGTCGCGAGTGTGCCATTGGCGCCTTGCGGAGTCATTAGCGTGCCACAAGAAGAAGCTGCATTTTGCAGCTTCTTTTTTGCTGCGTGGAGGAGCCATGCAGTTTGGCCACTGAAGCTACTCCACGCAGCAAATGAAGGCGCTTTTCAGACCGCCCTTTTAGGCAGTCTGTAAAGCGCCTCAGTTTCAGGGAAGTTGCTGGAGGCCAGATACATGTTTAAAACTGTTTAAAATGGAAAACAACAGTATAAAAGCTGGAAAACCACAATGAAAGGAAGTGTGACCTTCAGAGGAATCCCAGAGAGTTCTGTTTGGACCCTGGGGGTGGGGGCAGATTAAGCCCCAAGGTCACATGTTCTCTCCTTGTCTTATTTCTTTGCAGATGTTCAAACCCCTCTCTACACCTTTTTTTCCTCACCATGTGACCAGAATACTTCCTTTGTCTTGGTCTGAATTCACAAAACATCTGCCTGAGTTCACACAAAACATATCATACCTGCTCTCACACCTATGAAATTCACTGAGTACCTCCCTGTTCTTTCTTTGAATGTTGAACTCAGCACCACTCATACCTCCTTCTGTACAGTTCTCCCCAACAACAGTTATTGTAATTGGTTTATTTTGTCTAAGTTTTTTCAAATATTCAGAGCCACCTGTAGATTTCTACCACTATTCATATCATTGGTAATCACTTTACGTCCAAGAGGAAGTAGATAGCAATGGGAATTCCTTTGAGATTAAGACTCATAGAATCGTAGAGTTGGAAGTGTCCACAAGGGCCATTCAGTCCAACCCCCTGCCATGCAGGAAATCACAATCAAAGCATCCCCAACACATGGCCATCCAGCCTCTGTTTAAAAACCTCCAAGGAAAAAGACTCCACTCACTTCACAAACAACAAAATGGCCACGACAGGGGCATATTTAGCTGTGTCAATGTTAGGCCAGCATTAAAAATGACTATGCAGCAAAAATGTATAGTGCTGAACTAGATGATTAGTAAAACATTATGGGAAGGCCCTACATACCTTAAAGGCACCAGATCCCATGAGATCTTAAAAGCTAAGCAGGGTCAGAGCTGATTGGTACTTGGATGGGAGGCTACCAATGAGTACCAGGTGCTGTATACTGTATTTCAAAAGATAGAACAGCCAAAACCACCTTTGAGTATTCCTTGTCAAAGAAAAACCTATGAAGTTTGTGGGCTCACCATAAGTCAATGGGCGATGTGAAGGCACATAACACATCACTCTTTTCTAGTTTTGAATGCATGCGTCCTTTTTTAATAAAATATTTATTCTAATGAAGTTTGCAGGAATTTTGCTGTCACCTACTCTCTTCAGTGGTGTTGCTGAACATGTAATTTCTTCCTAAAATCTCTGTCCAAATATGTATTTCTGCTTTTAGTTTGTTGTGAAATGTTGTAAGCTAAAGCTGTGAAATAAGAAGTGAGTACAACTTGCTTTTTGTTTTCCCATTTTAAGATGATATAATGAAAACATTAAACACACTGTACAGTCAAACAAGCTCTGCTCTATGGACCTGATGTAGAAGGTTGACTCAAGTGGAAATTAGGAACAACTACAGTACTTTATGCTGATTATGGGCAGTATATATTGCACTGTGATGTAGGATGCTGTCATTGAAAAAGTTGTGTGGGTTTGTTTTGTTTTTTTACTTTGATTTTTGAATCTGGTCAATGTTGTCCCCAACTTCAGGTGATGGAGCCACTGCCCACTTGGAGACTGGTGGATTTATCAGAAGTCGACCAGGAGTTTCTCATCCAGATATTCAGTTCCACTTCCTCCCTTCTCAGGTGATTGACCATGGACGTGTTGCTTCCCAGATGGAAGCTTACCAAGTGAGTATGTACAAGGCATAGTCAGACATGCATTCTAGAGTTTAGAAGAGCTGATTTCAGTAAACTTAGAGAAGTACTGAGGGTGATCCCATGGTCAGGAATACGAAAAGAGAAGGGAATTCAGGATGGATGGGAGTTTCTCAAAAGGGAGATACTGAAGGCACAATTTAAAACAGTTTCAGTAAGGAAGAAAAATGGGACGTGTCTCAAGAAACCAGGATGGATGACTAAGAAACTTTCAACTGAGCTAAGTTTTAAATGGAACATGTATAAGAAATGGAAAAAGAGGGAAATCATGAAAAAGGAATTCAGACAAATTGCAAGCACATGTAGGGATAAAGTCAGAAAAGCTAAAGCACAGAATGAACTCAGGCTTGCTAGAGAGGTTAAGAACAATAAAAAGGGCTTTTTTGGGAGCTGGGGATGTTTAGCTTGGAGAAGAGAAGGTTGAGAGGTGATATGATAGCCCTGTTTAAATATTTGAAGGGATGTTTTCTGATGCTCCAGAGAACAGGACCCGGAACAATGGATGCAAGCTGCAGGAAAAGAGATTCCACCTCAACATTAGGAGGAACTTCCTGACAGTAAGGGCTGTTCAACAGTAGAACACACTCCCTTGGAGTGTAGTGGAGTCTCATTCCCTCTAGGTCTTGATGGCCATCTGTTGGGGATGCTTTGATTGAGAGTTCCTGCACGGCATGGGGTTGGATTGGAGGCCCTTGTGGTCTCTTCCAACTCTACAACTCTATGATTCTAAGGACACAAATCACCATGCAGAAGTTTCTAATTGTCTAGTGCACCCAAAATATCCAAAATATCCTGTAACTACCACATTAATACCTTGTTTTAAATTAAAGGTGATTTTAATTTATTTATGGATCTGTTTGTGACTGTAGCTTGTTTTCTTGGTTTCTTAATTGACATTAAGCCCAAGTTCCCAGTTTGGGTGGAAGAGGGAAAACTATACAGTGGTACCCCGGGATACGAAATACCCACGTTACGAAATTTCCGGGATACGAAAAAATCCCATAGGAAATAACTGTTCCGGGTTACGAAGGTTTTTTCGGGTTACGAAAAAATTTTTGGTGCTTTTCGGCGCTATTTCACACGGAATCGCGGCTTTTCCCCATTAGCGCCTATGGCATTTCGGCTTGCGAAAGCCTTTCGGGTTACGAAAGCGGCAGCGGAACGAATTACTTTCGTAACCCGGGGCACCACTGTATAGTAATACATATGAAGATTTTGGTTGTCAAGCATATGATGAAAGATGAGAAAGGAATGTGTGGCCCCTATGCTCATTCCTAGTTTCAAAAGCTAAGGTTTATGAAACCTGGGAAGACAGCCAAATTATGCCATACTGTGTCTGAACAATTTATAAGGAAAACCCAGTTTCAACAATCTGACCAGAAATAGCAACTAGATGACATATTTCAGATCTTTTCTGTGGGTTGTTTCAGGTCCATATTGGTCCCATGCGGAGTACCAGTATAGGATGGCTAAAGCTGAAAAGTGCTGACCCCAGAGATCATCCTATCCTTGAACCAAACTACTTATCAACAGGTAAATGCAGTGTTAGCTATGTATTGTACTGTTATCTTTTTCGGTCCCAACCCAGTTACTTACTGAACACTCTTATCTCCATATATAGACAGCGGTGCTTTATCTTTGTGCCTGCCCTGTTTTTGTTTTGTAGTGTTGTTTAACAAATGGAGCTACAAAATCCTGAAGTGTTAGAGTACTTGAACTAGAATAACCTTTTTAGTTTTACCAATTTATGAAGAACAGGCAAAAAACAAGGGGGTGGAGAACTGAAGAAAACCCTTAGCTTTATCAAAACAAAGAAAATTATTTGCCTCATTTAGTCCTTCATAGAATCAAGTGCTTATTCCCATAAAAAGAATTCAAAAAAGGAAACCAAGACTAGGGATTGCATTGATTTGATACTGTACATAGTCTTACATGAAAGTCAACCTGTTACAAAGAATTTGAGGAAAGTACATACAGTATGACCCCACTATCCGTGGCGGATATGTTCCCAGACTTACAAGGCAGTAGTCTGACAGATATGGGGATTGTATTGCATATGAACTCTATTTCTTAAACATTTAATCTATCATACTAAAATAAATATTACATAACTGATTTGCAAAAAAAAATCATTTCCCGCCACCCCTGAATTTTTCCTGATCCCTCCCCCCACCCGGGGCTTACACTCCACCTGCACAATACAGAATGCCAGTCATAATTGCCTAGGTCAGGGGTAGGCAACCTTTTTGAGCCGGGGGCCGGGTTGCTTTCCCTCAGACAACTGGGGGGCCGAAGCCGGGGGTGGAGCTTCCACCCTCCGGGGTGGAGCTGTACACGGGGGTGGAGCTTCCACCCTCTGGGGCGGAGCTGCATGCCAGGGCGGAGCTTCCACTATCTGGAGGCGGGGCCACATGTCAGGGGTGGAGTTTCCACCCTCCGGGGGCGGAGTCGCATAATAATAACAATATTTGCAAGAAGCGACTAGGCAAGGCCACAAAACAGCAAAAAATGCATGCCACTGTCTCAACCCAGAAAAGTGCAAGCAAGTCCATGTGGGGGGGATCTTGCAAAGAGAATACCAAGGGATAACAACAATAATAATAGCAGTATTTGCAAGGATGGAAGCTACTAGGCAAGGCCACAAAACAGCAAAAAATGCATGCCTCTGTCTGAACCCAGAAAAGTGCAAGCAAGTCCATGTGGGAGGATTTTGCAAAGAGAATACCAAGGGATAACAATAATAATAATAGCAATATTTGCAAGGATGGAAGCTACTAGGCAAGGCCACAAAACAGCAAAAGTCCAAGGCCTGTAGTTCTTTTTGTACCAATATTTCCAGAATCGGACCGATCTCTTGCCTCTACTGCGCCCAAGATCCTGGTTCCATGCCCCTCGTGGTTTTCACGACTGATTACTGTCACGTCCTCTCGGCTTGGCTTCCCTTTCTCACCTCCATCCTTTAATCTTGTTCAGCATTCATCTGCCGATTATCACTCCCACCCCGCTCTGACCACATCTTCCTGTGTTGGCATAACTTCACTGGCTCCCCCCCTTTCGCATTCAGTATAAGCTCCTGCTGTCAACATTTAAAGCCCCCATGGACTGGCCCCCCTTATTCAGACCTTCTTTTCCTCACCTTCCCACCGGGCCCTCGTTCGGTAGTCAAGGTCTGCTGTCTCAGCCAGGATTTCCTCTGCCCCATCCCGATTCGCCCTTCACTTGCTGCCCCTCATCCTGACCTCTTCCCTCACAAGCAAGAGCCATCACTTCTTTAACCAGCTCAAAACAGAGTTGAAAACCCCTGTTCCGAAGCCTCCCAGGCATTGCATATGTCACTTACTAATGATGTCTTTTTGGTGCCTGTTTACAACCATCCTGTTGCTTTGTACGAATGTCTTATCCTACTTGAGATATGTATTTTCCCGGAAGAAGATACCATCCATATGAACCAAGCCCTCCCTCCAGTCCATCTGCCTTGGTCAGTTTGAGGTAGAGAGGAACTGCGCGACCTCTTACCTTTCCCTCCACCACTCTCTTCTCTTCGGTCTCATTCTTTTTAGATGTAAGCCCGAGGGCCAGGAACCGTCTAACTAAAAAGATGCATGTACAGCGCTGTGTAATACACGCGCCTCAAAAAGGTTATACTACTAAGAATTCTTATTATATTATTATTCTTATATTACGCATAAGCTAGCAGGCTATGTCTCCAGAACTGTCCAGAAAAGGTAATCCGAATTCTTTTCACGTTCAGCCAAATCACGTCTTCTTTATTGGACTGCCTCCCAGACAGAGCAGCAAGATAAATACCACTTCTCTCAACTTTCCCACCGCACTCTTTACCCCGCATTTAATGCACAGCAGGTTAGTTAAAGAAAATGTACACCTGTTTCAGATGCAAATTACATCTTCTATGATTTAAATCACTCTTTGGAACATGTACATATCAGGGCTACAAATGATGAGCATTTTAAAAAAATGTTCATTCCTATCATTATTTGCTGTTGTATGTTTAGTCACACCTTCAGAGAAACAAATCTTTAGAAAAACCTGGGGGAAATGAGTCGATTATCTTGGATTAAGTGGGGTTTTTGGCAGCCCCCCCCCCAAATTTAATGGATGCATTCAAATGCCTGGAACAACAATGATTCAACCAGATGTCCGGATATTTTCACCATCTGACTCCCACTGGCATTTTGGTCCACAGGCAGGGAGTAGCCGGGGGGGGGGGGGGGGATCTGGGGGTCCGGACCCCCCCTTTCATTAGAAAAATGAATGGTGTGTGCTGCTGCGCCGCCCGCACCAACACCTTATAATGATGGCACTAGTCTGGACCCCCCCCCTTCCTAAACACCTAGCTACGTTTCTGCCACAGGCAACTTCTAAACAAATGCATTTACACGATCTTCATATATTTCTGATAATACACCAGAGAGAGAAAGGAAAAAAAACATCAAGCTCCATGTATGACAAATTAACAGGGATAGTTTTTGTGGTTTGTTAAACAGAGAAACCTTCCTTCTTTCTCTTACTCTGAGATGACTATTAATTGGGTTATACTCCATTTACCTTCGGGCAAGATGAAAATATACAGTGTGATTGCTGTTTGACTCCATACCATGTGGACTATCATTTTTCCTCTCTTCCTCAGCTTATGCGTTGCAGGCTGATGCACAAAGGCTCTAGACACTCCCCCTAGTCGTTGACACGTTCATGGCAACTCACCACCACCCCACCCAACTGGGACCGTACCCCTATATAAACCTCTTATCCAAGTAGACCAAGCCAATTCTACGAATATATGAATGGCAGCCTGCCTTCTTGCAAGAGCTCCGTACACAGATGACCGATATGCCTATCGGACATTACACAAGCATTTGACTGTACGAGTGATTTAGGCATAAGCCTAGTGACAAACAGAGAAGTGCGGACAGCTTAGTAGAAGCGTAAGCCTCATACTTTTCCTTTGTGCTTTGTTAGAGGTTTTTGCTGGCATTCTTCTAGTCCCATTATATCTAATCACTAGATGAGTTATGTTTTTAATGTTTATAGCTAGCATCCATGTATTTCCTTCTTCATTTTCTTCTGGCCCAGGTAGCAGCAGGGTTTTTTAGCACAGCACACTGTCAGTTAACATAAAATTTTGTTTTTGTGTGCCTTCGTTGCCACCGTCTGGCAAAACTAAGGCACAATCTGTCAAGGGGTTTTCTTGACAATTTCTTCAGATGGGTTTTCATTGCCCTCCTCTGAGCTGAGAGCCGGGACTTGCCAAAAGTCATTCAGTGGGTTTTCATGGTGAGCTGGGGTTAACACTGATCCCCAGCATCCCCAAGTCAAGCCAAACCCCTACACACCCTCTCCAGATTATCCGCATTCTCGTTTCGGTATCCGTTGTTTGTTTCCCAGTCCTATAATTTCTCTCATTTTCTATGCAACCAAGGTGAGATAGCCAGAGATTCTGTCACAATCCAAGGACCAGTTCAATTCTGCTTCCCGAAACCAACACAACAACAAGTCCATAATTGGAGAAAATAAAGAAAAATACATTGGTTACACTGCACATAAAATAGGTGCCATCATGTCCAATTCAGAATGGCATGCCCCACCTTGGATCTATGAAGCATACTCGGGCACTTGCCAGGGCTAACACTTTTCCTTTATAGGAGTGGTTTTTACTGTATTTTACTGTCCTCTTTTGAGCTACAATATGTCCCTGACCACACTTCCACAGTCCCATAGGGGACCCCCCCGAATTTGCGGCCCTGTCACCAGCCTATACCTACATCCTGGATGTGGATCACATGTCAAATCCCCTACAAGTTGTGACACGAATATCATTAAGAGTCACAAAATCTAAACCCCGATTATCGGGAGATTTATGGGATGAAGCCTCCACAACTGAACTGAAGCTGGACGTATTGGGGAGCTGCTTATACTCCTCTCCTGCCTCAGCTGAGTGAAAACCTGAGGTTGGCTTGGCCTTCCACAGCTAACTAGTTTCCAATGTTTTGGCTGCAGTTCTTACCACTTTCGAACCTGGTAAAGCACACTGGTCCCTGAGAAGAACTACCCGTTGTGCCATGCAGTAATATAACCAATAATTCATACAATTAGCAAACGTTGAGACCGGCATTCAATAGTTTTGAGCTCTTGGCCTGCTCATCTGAGAGCCCATTGGAGAATGAAACGAGGTGAAGTAGAATTTGTGACTGCAGCCTGTGAGCGGCATACAGTAGGCTTCTCTTAGTTTACCTCAGAATGTGGTGAAATTTGCATAAGGGACTGCATGTGTAGAAACGGCTCCAGTATGCACCGGACTGAGGGGAGGATGTGAGGTTGCGCCATGGGTCGCAGTGGCCCCCTGGGACCTTTTGTATGTCTCTGCCCTGCCAGACTCCTTGGACATCCCCTTTCTGGCCAAAGCCAGGTCATTTTTCATCTGTACACCCAGGAGTGGCAATTGCCTTTTGAACAGAGCTACTCTATGGTGACATATATCTTTTGTGATTACTTGAATAATTTTCAACTTATGGTGACCTAAGGGGTTTCTTGGCAAGTTTATGCGCGGTAGCTTGCCATTGCCCTCTCCACTGAAAGTGTGGATTCCAGGCCCTAGTGCGTTCATGGCCAGGCCAGGATTCAAACTCCAGTCTCCAGAGTCATAGTCCAAGTTCAAGCCTACACCATGCGGCCTCAACTATATATTCAACTATATTCAACATTTTTCAACAACTTCTTTAAGCATTTTTCACATCCTTGTTGCCTCGAACCTGCTACTCCAGCCCATGTCCGGAAAAGTAAGATTGAAATGCGAGTACTGAGGTCCGTATCAATTTCCCGACATACCTCAGTTGGAGGAAGTGCAGAAGCTAGGAATAAAGACTAGCTGGAGGGCGACGCGCGCACGACTCCCCCTTCCCACACGCCACCCGCAACGCCCCACGCCCCCTGGGCCTTGACGAGCAGAAGAGGTCAGCACACGCGCAAGGTGGTTTCAGTGTTAACCCAAGACCATTCGGCCACACATTATGAGCCCCTCCCCCCCACCCCCCGCCCTCCCGCCCCCCACCGACCCACTCCCAAACGACCTCAAGGAACTCTGCTCCCACTTGCTACGAGACACTCGCGCGTATGAATAACTTAGGGAATACCCCATGGCCAGACTTAATTGTGTAGAGCGCGACAGCAGAAGACAGATTGCGGAATCCGTACAGCAGCCCTCCAATCCACATTTCTATATCCATGGATCAAGCATCCAATTTTGAAAACATTTAAAAATATTAAATCCTAAAAGCAAACCTTGAATTTGCCATTTATATTAGGGAGACCATGTTACATCCACTTATTTATGGACGTTGATTCACGGATTTTAGTATCCCACGGGAAGCCCCTGGACTAAACCCCAGCCAACTACCACAAGGCCCACTGACATTGCCTCTCATACCTTTTGCGACCACTGAGGGAAATAGACCTAGTACAATTACAGCAGAGTTATAATAAGGTTGTGTGACAATGAAAAAAAAATGTACAAGAATACTGTTTTTGTTCTGCTTGTACGGATGCAGCAACAAGTTGCTTAGAGAAACCCATCAGAGGAAACAGCAACAAGCACGAACAGAGTAGATTAAATATTTCTACCACAAGAATGACATACTGTTTCTGATACAATAATAATTTGATATAAATTGTCTGATAATGTATTAAACTAGAAGATAATTTATATGCTTGTTTTCCATACTTTTCCTGTACAAGTGAAGTAAGGCGAAACCAATGTGATAGGTACTTTGACTGTTGAACAAGATTCCAGGAAAACCGGGTTCAAATTCCATTGATCATGGAAACCACTGGGAACTCAGCCCAAGGGAAGGCAGGCAACCTCTTCTGAACATTCTTGCTAAAAAACCCATGATAGGCCCCCGTCTCTCTAGGCTCTCTAGGCTTACAGTGCAACTTTTAGTTAAAGTTGACCATAGAGTTGCCTGGCAGGACCTAGATATCTTAGACGAGAACATATTATTCAAATTGTGAATACAAGCTGCAACTATGGAGGGATGCGTGTACCATAAGACAGAGGTCTCCCTACTTATATATAGTCTAAGGCTGTTTGGTTGTACCCCACCCAGGAAGTTGAGCGTCGGTGTTTAAGATAACTAAACGGTACTTTTGTAGCAAATGCAATACTTAAGCACTACATTGCGACCCTTGGCGCTTAACTGTAACTCCGTTTTAAAAAGTAACATCCAACTCTGTTCGGAACCAGTTTACACTAAAAAATTAATTGAAAGTACTGAAGCTCCAACCACTATTGTTTTGATTCCAAATGCCTAGAGCCCTTACGTTTGTTCTTTTCTGTTCTAGGTACTTTATTGAAGGTTAGGACGCTATGCAAAGGACCCACAGTTTTTCTCCTCACAAAACCTAGATGCGATGCTTGTGACGACTATTGATAATGGAAAGCTGCAAGTACCTTCTTAATGGGCACATTAGCACGGCCCCAATGGTGACATGTTCCCCTTTTCAATAGACCACTATGAACTTCAGACTTGGTCCTGGCTATCGCTTGACAGCGCCCTCTTCTGTACATATGAAAATTTCGGATGAAATATATGCATTACCCCGTTATAGATTTATAGAAAAAAATCTGTTTGATTTTAAACCACGTGCCATGTTTCCAAGATGCTAGGCCCTATTGGAATTAAAAAGAATGAAGCTTCACGCGGCTGATGTCACATTGCAAGGAAGCCCTACTTGTTTGTTAATAAGAGTCTCGGTATGGCTTATGGATCCGAGTGGCAGACAAGGCCTTTGCTACCGCATCTTGCGCTCTTCCCTGGTACACGGTGATCTTTCGTTCCATGCGATTTCACCAGCCTGTTCAAATGGTGAAGGAAAATTTGAAAAAGAGTTGCCTTTCCATTTTGCGTGCTGCCCTCAGAGTGTAAAGTTTCTCAGTGGAAGATTGGCCACTGTGGAAAAAAGATCTTCACGAGAAGGAAGTGGGTGATGACACTCACAGGTCATTCCACTTCGATTACACAGCAACAACTGTCCATGCTTCCGCACTCCACTCCATCTTGTTTTCAAATTTGCCTCCTATTTTTTTTTATTATTTTGTCAAATTCTACTTCAAAGATGTTTTGGGACTGATGCTGCAAGTGTTTCTCTCTATGTAACACCAGTTTTACATCAGCAAAATACATTAATGCTAGTCTCTTTCTAATGTCACCAGGGCAAAAATACTGGAATATTGCATTTTACCATGCACTTGCAACCCGGTTAAAGTAGAGTTAGTATGATAGTTTGTTAAAAATATATATATATAGCAGCGCTTATTGAAATAAATTGAATCTACGATATTTGTATTTGTAAAGAGATGTTCATATTTTGTAATTATTGTAGTAATAACTGCAGCAATATTTATGAAGCTATTATGTAATTCTCCCGAATTCTAGATAGAAGTATTTTACTGGACTGTATAGGCATAGGATACATATTTACAACAAACCACCTCTTATTTCTTCATTGTAAATGTTTGAGGTAAAGATTTAAGAACCTGTCTACAGGATTTTTAAAAAATATTTCATCAATACGAGTTCACTTTACCATGTGGAAGATGGCTATTTATACGTCTGATATTGGAAGTTCAGGGACTGGCATTCTCGGAATCTGTTTGACTGACACAACTGTGCTTTTTATTACTACAACCCTGCCATACAGTAAATATAAATAAAGAACAAAATGTGGCCAGTTCTAGCAAGATTCTTTACCATGAACGTAAATACATGGCTGTTTATAGGTTAAACCCCACTCATAGCACTTTCACAGAGTACGCCCTGTGCGAATAATGGTTTCTTCTGAATAAGCCTTAGGACTGGTTTAGGCTTGTGCTGAACTAATTGTAAATTGTCTCTTCTTAATAGAGACTTATTATGAAGAAATAATTTTGCAGTGGCATAAAAGGTAACTAGTATTCAGCTTGAAACAATTGTGTGATTAAATTGCCATTTACAGTCCAGATAATCCAAATTTGGAGTAGGGATGACTGCCTACCCTCTTTGGGTTCCATGTAACTGTTTCCAGAATATTTTTATGCAATCAAAGGAGGCTTGGACTTTGGTGTTGCAGTAAAATCCTGAATGAGGCTAATAAAGTTTTGGCCCAGAGCTCTTCAATGTGATTTTTAATAAATTGAATAAGTGGCCTGTTTGCCCAGTAATTTATCAGGTTTTATCTGTAGAACAAAATTGTAGCAAGAAAGTCACGTTTCTCAACGTGTGACATACCTAAGCTCTGTTCCTATCACAATTTTGTACACCAGTGGCAATTTGCTATGACCTTACAGACCTCTTTCCACAATCATTCTTCTCTAAATGCCAGAAAGAATTAAGGTTGTAAATTGTTCTTGCCTACCTTTTTTGTATGAAAGAAATGCAAATGTTATTCAGAATAAAAATTGTAATAATTTTATATACCTGGGACTCTTTTATCAGCATTTACCAAATATTGGAATCTTGAGGCTATTTTTCTGACTGTGGTAATACCAAGAATAGGATATTACAATTGGGAATTTACTCTTGACAGTAATGGGCCTAATCCATGGACCTTTTCTGTACAAGCCTACATAAATAACTGAGAAGTGGCAATAGTTAAAGGAGTACCTCCAAATAGATGATGTGCATGAGAATAGATATACATCATACGATATGCATGTTGTTTTCCACTTCAAGTAATACCTAACGTTTCCTAATTGATTCCTTTGAAGTGAGGCCAGAGTGTTACAAATTCCTATGCAAAACTTGTGCATTGCCAGATGATGGTTCCCTCAGTATCTCCAAAAACTTCCACTCATCTGTAACTTCTTTCAGCCGGAGGGACTGACAAATGGTGCATTTGTAACTGAGAAAACCTTGTTCATAGTTTGTGTGTTGTGCACAGTGTTCCAACTTATACATCTTCAAGATGGGTAGAGGCGATCTCATCACATTTCAGATTATACTGCGCTGGGGGGTCACTACTTTCTCTTACAGATAGAAAGGATTCAATTGATCTTAACAAGATAGGACTGGGCCAAAACAAAGAGCATTAATTTAAACAGAGAGAATGTAAACTTTGCATTTGAGTAAAAAAACAAGGCAGATTACAAACATACAGGATGGGTGAGACCTTGTTTAACAACCATTTGTGGGAAAAAGTATTCATAATTTTAGTAGTCACAAGCTAAACAACCAATTCAGCATTGTGATCTAGCAGCCAAAAAGGGTTGATAGAATTCTATGCTCCTTCACAGAAATACATCGTCAAGATCCTGAGAATAATGTTTCCATTTTGTGGTGTTTATCCTAGCACCAAATTGTGATGAGGTGCTATGACTTGCCATCTTTACAGTATTCAAACGGTTGTCACTTAAGTGAAGGAGCCAATTTGGTCCTCTAGCCGATGGTAGGCCCAAACCAAGAGTTCAGATTAAAAAGAAATTGACTTTCTTTTAGACAAAAATTCTGAAGGTATGAGCTTTTGGCAGTGGAACAATTTATCTGGGAAAGTGATTGATCCTTAGCATTTGTTTATAGAGGCTGGATAGCCACCTGCCATGGATATGTGGCAACGGATTTCTGGACTAGAACGATTTTGAGTTTTTTCCAGATTCCAGATTAATTGTGTATGTAAGGCGCTGAACATAACGCCAAACAAGCGGTGTTGTTGTACTGGCACCGATTTCTATGTTTAGGGACTGCCCGGCAACCGCACAGTCCCTAACCCTAGAACGTATGGGCGATGTGTAACAATGGCGATGCCTTTGTACACGGGCCCCACCTGTTACCTAAGTGATGTGTGCGTCTGCACATTGCCGCACGTCACTTACATAATGGTGTGCCATTGGTGCACTCATTACATCGGCCCTGCAGTGGAAAAAAAGAACCCGCTTTTTCCAGGCTCTTTTTTCTCCAGAGGGAAGCCACATGGTTTGGCGGCCGCAGTTTTCCTCTGGCGGAAAGTAGGCTGCTGCAGGCCATCCTTTTCAGGCAGTTGGTCCCAGGCCTAAGATACACAAGTTGAAACGGAAAGATGGCAAGCATCCAGAAAATCCAGTAATAATTTCATTGTAAATTTGTCAGAGAAGATATGCCAGAATGGAAGAAGATGTGGTGTATCAGGGCAGAATGTGGTTAGTGTTGTCCATCCTTTCTCCCAATCTGCTAAATCCTTCAAATACACAAAATGAGGGGGGGGGGGGGTGTCCCTTTTAAGTTTCCAAAACAATGCACGGTGGCCTGGTTGAAAACCCATATCCAAGTTCGGTCAATTCAAAGCCATTGAGGGATGGAGGCCAAAATTTGATGGTCTCATGCTATAAAAACTCAAGTACTTCTAATTTCTGGCGTTCTGAGACCTCCAAGAACATAAGAGTCCCCCATAGTCACAACTGTCCAAGTTTGCTTCACCCTCAGTGTTTTGTTTCTGTGGCAACTGCCAAGGTCCCTTTCTCTTTGTTATCATCATCATACCATATGGACATCAGAACGTCCAAATAAATGTTGATGGGCATCCTAATATTGGGAAGTTCTACCCCACTCTTATTGGATTATTCCGGCCTCAACTCTCCTTAGACTATATAAACTGTTTATACCACACAGTTTACAACAAGCACTAAATCAAGGTAAAGTATCTTTTTGATGTCCTGTTGCTAACATGTCGTAAAAATGCAGGGAACTCTTAACATTTAGGTCAGTTGTAGGCAAACTGAGAACTGCACTTAAGAATTTTAACCGGGTTTTCTCTAAAACTTGTTGACTCATGCATAAAGAAACCAGCAGTATTTGGCTTGGCCACTGTATAATTGCATAGAAAAGTAATAAGGAAAATACCAAATAAACCAGAAAGGCAACCTATGCAGAGATTTAAAACCTTTCTTCAGGCAACATGGGAATAATGCTACTGCCTGCAGTGCTTGATGCTGCAGGGTCTCTAATATCCAGGTTAAGAAACTTTGGCTGGCCACTCCCGTTAGGCAAAGCACCCCTAAGGATTATCTATATAATAAATAATTACTTTACCCGCCCTCTGCACAACGCAACCGGGGTGGCTTAACACATTATTACATACAATCCCTATCCTACAAACCCACCCCATTTTTGCCAGATGACTCCAGGCTACCCATGTAAAGGTGACAATGTGCACTGCCAAACTCTCTCAGAATCTTTCACTCCTTTTTTACTGTGTGCCACCACTGACACCACTTACATGAAAGTGAGACTCACTCCACACTATTTTTCTCAGATGGCAGCACAATGGTCTTTTGATCCACTCTTCCACCAATATGTGATGGCTACCTCCCCTAGCTGCCACCAATGCACGATGAGACCCTTGAACTCGGAATCCCTCGCTTGAGTGACTCCCGCACTTTTCCTTTACCTATGGGCCACTCTTTAGGATGACCGGACACTCACTATTTTGAGTGTCTGAGCAATAAAGTATATTAACTCTGGTAGTGTTTGGCTTTAGTTTCTTAAAATACCTCAAGCGACCATACTTTGAACCAAACAGAAGAAAACTTTATTTACAAGAATTGTTACAATATTGCTCTTCTGGTGGATTAAAAATTGATAAGTGTTATGTGCAAACAGTTACCGTTTCACAAATATTTTTGATTGGACTCACAAATATTAAAACTTGTTGTTACTTTATGCCTTTCACCACACCAATTCTATTTCACACTTGACCTCTTTTTAGGTCAACCTTCCCCTGCCCCCTGAGCCGTGTTATCAGCACCTGGCTGTTAAAATCTCTCAGGTCTAATCAAAACTCCCTCTTACTCAGAACTTGTCTCAATCTTCCTATCCAATTCCCTATCTATCTCATAAATGCTCCCCCCTTCCTATTTATACTTCTCCTGGGAGTAGCCCCCCACCTTTTCTGGCTAAACGCCCACCTCTGGATGTTTCTCCACACCCTGGAAATATGCTGGCCCTGAATTCCTGTCCGTTACTTGGCAGGTTTCCGCAATAACAGGCAACTGCCTTTGCATGTGGTTCCTGTGATCTAGCTGGTGCCGCCACTGTGCGGCATGGTTACTCTGAGTTCAGAAACAGGTGCCCAGCCATGTTATCAACACTAGGCACTTGTTCTGACCACCAAACAAACTCACACCCGCGAGCAGCTCAGGGATCGCATAGGTCTGGGAAAACCCAGAGCAAAGGGTAATCTTTAATGCAGGACAGGGGGTGAAACCCTGAATCGGTCTGGGTTTTGTGAAGACCAGACTTGATTCTGGTTTTGGGGCTGGATAGTGACAAACAATTAGTCCTAGAACATGTAGCCAAGTACGCCAGCCTCAATTTTCATATTAGCTTCCAGGCTTGATCTATCTATGAGAGGCACAGACTCATTAGAAAAGATAGTATGCTGGGGAAGGGGGAGGGAAGTAGAAGACCACCCCACCATCAGGAAGATCATGGGCCTGAGCCTACAGTAAATGAGCAGGGTAGAAGATGGAGGCAGCTTGAGACGTCTCAACCATAGGATCGTCATTAGTCAAAATTGACTTAAAGGCAGCTAGAACAACGACAAACGTGTAAGAACATACCAGTCAGCCTGGGGGGAATTCAGGATTGATAACAATGTAGACAAACCCTAAAATGCCCTATGTCTTCAGGGCAAATACTTGCCACAGGACAAGTGATTATTCAGACACTGGAAGGATTAGATTGCAATAGCTGTGAACTGCACATTACAACCGCATCTTGTACAAACCAAATCCAGCCATTTGCATGTTTTGCAACATTGTTGTTCCGCGTGGGGATTGGGCAGTGCAGGCTTGCGATATTTCTGCTAGTTGAGGGGTGTGTGTCATAATCCCTAGAGCCCTATTTACACTAGACGAATCCTGCTCTAGAAAAAATATGCAAATGTGGAGGTTTTTCAGACGTGGTTTGTACCCACAGCCCAATGAAAAAACAAAGTGAAGGAAAGTGGACAAAATAACAACTTTTTAGTTTTGGGATCTTTCCGTGTTTGGAAGAAAACATCGTCTGAAAATTTTTTTCTACTTTTAAATACTTTTCTGCGCAGGATTCGTTAGTGTGAAGTCCATAGTTCAGTCTCACCTGTAGTGACATAAACAATTTCTGCTTTCATTTTACATCGTAGTGGGACAATAAACTTGAGGTGATTTGAAAGCTCTGCATCCAAAAGCAACAAAAATAAATTATACCATGCAGGTGTGCAAAGTGATCTTATCTACCTTTCAGAATAACTTGTTAGTTTCAACATTTATATAATTTGCACACTGTTTTGCAGACTAATACAGTTATGTCTTTGAATACTACGGCATACTATCATTTGTTGATTTTAAAACTTGATGTCAAACTGCTCACCTTCCCTCCATAAAGGCTCAAGTTTCCGTGTATTAAAAATGCTCAGATTTGTATCACATTGACTGCGATACACATTTTACATTTAGTGAATTGTGTTCAGTTAAAGAGAATTATAACAGAAAATGATTTACCTAATTCCTTACAGGACATGTTATGGCAATACAATTGTCTCCATTGCATTCTTATTCCAAGCACACTGTTTTCTGCCCAATGTGCCACATTCAGTGCTTACAGCAACAGCAGGTAGCACGACCTGGTTAGAGGGACCTGCAGTTGCCCTCCAGCCGTTTTTCAGTCAACTGCTGTGTTGAAAAAATGGTCCCAATTCCACGTAAGTTATGGGATGCCATTCCGTTAGGGACAGATACACATGTACCTCATGCCTACAACACTGTGCATGATGTGTCTACTGATAGCAGGAAAAACAGAGTTGCACAGACATCATGTTCATCTGTGCCTTGTCATGCCAAGTTATTGTGCATTGCATGTTGACATTGCTCATTGTCTGTGCATCCCTACTTACTTTGCACTGTGGATGTGCAGGGCTTCAAGCATGAAGTAACAACCACCTGATGAGTGGGATACTGTTTCTCTGAAGGATTCCAGACAACGAGCCTTTTATTATCTCATTAGATTCTCTTCTTTTCTTTATTCTTTAAAATGAAGTTATCTGGAAGATGATTAATAATAAGATGCATCTAAGTAAGCCATGTTGTCATATGGTCCCACTGCAAGGGAGTATTTTAGAGCTCATGTCTGTTGTCAGGTCAGCTTTCTCGTAGTTTGTTCATAGACATCTGATCTCTGCACAATTCATCACGTCCCGCCCCCACTCCTGTATGAAGCTTCCCAATGGTATGCCTGATATTCAGATAACTGCATTAGTTGCCCTCCCATTCTCAGTAGGTATGTAGCTCATGGCTGTTTGTAGATTCATGATTTATGTTAATTGTTGTCTCTCCTTCCCCCTCCACCTGCTGCCAGTAGATAATGGCTGGGTTCACCCAAACTGAATTCCCATGGGTGGTAAGCGAAGTGGATAAGTGTCATTGCCAGATCAGTCGTTGTGAGACAAGGAGAGAATTCATCCCACGGAGCATACCTACTCTATCCTAATGGGTTTTGTTTGGTATTGTTTTTGAAGACCCAAGACCACTTCTTAGATTGCCATCTGAAGGGCAGTGCCGACCACAAAAGTGTATCCCCCAAAATGTGTGTTTAGTCTTAAAGATACTACCAGGACCCTTGGTGTTTTTGCTGTAGCAGACTAACATGGCTATACTCTGGGAATATGAATAAGACAGAGTTTTGATATTTATTCTCATGGCAAAGATAGGACAAAATTATTATGTTGAGAAAACTTCTATCCTGGAGAAAAATCTGGAGTATTTATCGCTGAGTTTCCAGAGTCTGGGGGTTATATCAGGTACATCCTTTCTTGAGTGATGGCATACCTTTGATGATATCAGCAGCCTTCTCTGCTATCATGATAGTTGGGGCATTTAAAATTCCCACTGACAATACTAGGCATTTTGAGGCATCAACAACTCTTGGTTTTCTGTTCCTATAACTTGGTCTGGGATCAACCACCAGCAGTAGCATCAGAAGTCTGCCCCATTTACAAGTGCAGAAGGATGATAGGCACTATCAGCTTTGTCGTATGAAAACATCAATTTCTTCATCAGACTGCGAACATGGCTTCTCTGTTGAACTTCAGGTCCACGGAATTCATTGAAGGCTCTTGAGCAAATTCTCTCTAGCCACTTCCACCACTGACGGAATTCCCAGATATCTATTTCTGGGGGGAAAAGGGGGGATGATGGAACATGTGATTCCTAGTATAAACAATACACTGTAGTTATGTCTACTTATTACATATAGGCAAGTCCCACCAATGGAGTAAAAGACAGGAACCAAGACATGGAGCCAAGACGTGGAAACAGGTAGGGATGGAAACCGTGTCTTATATTTAATTATCTTTTTGCCATTAATACAGAAATACAAATCTTCTATTGTATAAAATAGTAACAACTGAAAAGTCGAACTGTTTCTTGCTGTTAGCAGAGCAGATCAGTATTTCAAGATTCCTCTTCAAGTGGATAGAGCAATCCTAACCCCTCCCCAGTATGTAAAAAGGACTGTAAACAAAAAGTCTGGATATTTAAATCATGGACTGCTGTGTTGGATTATTTAAACAACCAATTCAGTTGCTTCACCCACCTGGAACTACAAATTTAGTGGTCATTTGGGAAAACTGAGTACAGAAATTATTAATGATGTAGTAGGAAGAGGATACTAGGCCAGGCGTCGGCACACCTGCGGCCCCCGGCCGCCATCCGGCCCCGAAAGCCTCTCGGACTGGCCCAGCGCTCGCCCCTGCGCCCGATTGCGGCCGCCGATTGGCGCCGCTCCGGCTGCCATTTGTTTTTAAAATGGCAGCGCCCCTCTAGGAGGCCGGGGCACTTGCCCGCACCTGTTGCTGCAGCCCTGTTCCAGGCTGCAGGCCGCGCCAGCCCTCCGAATGGGCTCCGCCCTCCTCCCTCTCTCTCTGCCCTTCACCCTCCTGGCTCCGTTTTCCTAGCTCTGCTCTCCTCTCTCCGCCTCCCTCTATGAATAGACGAGTGTGGAGGGGAGGGAAAGGGAGGCGGCAGAGAAAAGGAAAGCGAACGTAGAGAGCCAGCCAGCCAGCCGGAGCGAGCCACTGAAGAGGTTGGTGGTGCGTTTTCCCTGCTTGGGACTGTATTACCCCCTGGTATCTTTCAACCCTCCCCCCCTCCCTCCTTGGGATGCTTTGATTCTGATTCCTGCATGGCAGCGGGTGGACTGGATGGCCCCGGGTCTCTCCACTCTATTCTATGTTCTCCCTGCTTTGTGACTCCCTTCTACTGCAAACCCCCCCCCCCAATGCTCCTTTGGGCATGCTTTGACCTGATTTCCTGCATGGCGGGGTTGGACTGGATGGCCCTTGGGGTCTCTTCCACTCTATGATTCTATGTTCTCCTATGCTTTGTGCTCCCTTACTATCTTTGCAAACCCCCCAATGCTCCTTTGGGATGCTTTGATTTGATTTCCTGCATGGCAGGGGTTGGACGGTGGCCCTTGGGGTCTCTTCCAACTCTATGATTCTATGTTTCTCCTTTGCTTTGTGACTCCTTACTAATCTTTGAACCCCCCCAATGTCCTTGGGGATGCTTTGATTCTGATTTCCTGCATGGCAGGGGTGTTGGACTGGATGGCCCTTGGGGTCTCTTCCAACTCTATGACTCTATGAGGAGAGGGGAGAGAGAGAAAGGTGGGAGTGAGTGAGAGGGAGGGAGGGAATGAGGAGAAAGAGGGAGAGAAAGAGAGAGGGAGAGAGAGAACACAGCCACGAGCCAGGTGAGAGGTTTGTTCATTGGGGGAGGGGGTTTTATACACCTGTGCCTTTTGTTTGAGGACCGTGCATGCCATTTTGCGTTTTGTCCCTGCCTAGTAGCTTCCATCCTCTGCCAATATTGCTATTATTATATTGTATCCCTTGGTATTCTCTTTTGCAAAAATCCTCCCACATGGACTTGCTGCCACTTTCTGGTTCAGACAGTGGCATG
>NC_056523.1:60574106-60579964 GCF_019175285.1 Sceloporus undulatus
TGCCACTGTCTCAACCCAGAAAAGTGCAAGCAAGTCCATGTGGGGGGATCTTGCAAAGAGAATACCAAGGGATAACAACAATAATAATAGCAGTATTTGCAAGGATGGAAGCTACTAGGCAAGGCCACAAAACAGCAAAAAATGCATGCCTCTGTCTGAACCCAGAAAAGTGCAAGCAAGTCCATGTGGGAGGATTTTGCAAAGAGAATACCAAGGGATAACAATAATAATAATAGCAATATTTGCAAGGATGGAAGCTACTAGGCAAGGCCACAAAACAGCAAAAAATGCATGCCACTGTCTCAAAACACAAAGGCACAGGTAGTATAACCCCCCTCCCCCAATGAACAAACCTCTCACCTGGCTCAGTGGCTGTGGTTCTCTCTCTCTCTCTCTCTCTTCCCTCTCTTTCTCTCCCTTCCTCCCTCCCTCTCACTCCCACCCTTTCTCTCTCTCCCTCTCTCCTCATAGAGTCATAGAGTTGGAAGAGACCCCAAGGGCCATCCAGTCCAACCCCCTGCCATGCAGGAAATCAGAATCAAAGCATCCCCAAAGGAGCATTGGGGGGAGATTAGTAAGGAGTCACAAAGCAAAGAGAAACATAGAATCATAGAGTTGGAAGAGACCCCAAGGCCATCCAGTCCAACCCCCTGCCATGCAGGAAATCAAATCAAAGCATCCCAAAGGAGCATTGGGGGGTTTGCAAAGATAGTAAGGGAGTCACAAAGATATAGGAGAACATAGAATCATAGAGTGGAAGAGACCCCAAGGGCCATCCAGTCCAACCCCCGCCATGCAGGAAATCAGAATCAAAGCATGCCCAAAGGACATTGGGGGGGGGGTTTGCAAGATAGTAAGGGAGTCACAAAGCAGAGGAGAAACATAGAATCAGAGTTGGAAGAGACCACAGGGGCCATCCAGTCCAACCCGCCTGCCATGCAGGAAATCAGAATCAAAGCATCCCCAAAGGAGCATGGGAGGGGGGGAGGGTTTGCAAAGATACCAAGGGAGAGTAAATCACAGTCACCAAGCAGAGGAAAATACATGCACCAACCAACCTCTTCAGTGGCTCGCTCCGGCTGGCTGGCTGGCTCTCTTACTTTCGCTTTCCTTTTCTCTGCCGCCTCCTCCTTTCCCTCCCCTCCACACTCTTCTATTCATAGAGGGAGGCGGAGAGAGGAGAGCAGAGCTAGGAAAACGGAGCCAGGAGGGTGAAGGGCAGAGAGAGAAGGGAGGAGGGCGGAGCCCATTCGGAGGGCTGGCGCGGCCCTGCAGCCCTGGAACAGGGCTGCAGCAACAGGGCTGCAGCAAGTGCCCCGGGCCTCCTAGAGGGGCGCTGCCATTTTAAAAAACAAAATGGCAGCCGGAGCGGCGCCAATCGGCGGCGCAATCGGCGGCAGGGGCGAGCGCGGGCCAGTCCTAGAGGCTTCGCGGGCCGGATGCGGCCTGTGGGCCGCAGGTTGCCGACGCCTGGCCTAGGTATCCTCTTCCTACTACAATCATTAAATAATTTCATGTACTCAGTTTTCCCAAATGACCACTAAATTTGTAGCTTCCAGGTGGGTGAAGGCCCAACTGAATTGGTTGTTTAAAATAATCCAACACAGCCATGATTTAAATATCCAGACTTTTTTTGTTTACAGTGCTTTTTACATACTGGGGAGGGGTTAGGATTGCTCTATCCACGTGAAGAGGAATCTTGAAATTACTGATCTGCTAAACAGCAAGAAACAGTTCTGACTTTTCAGTTGTTACTACAGTGGTACCTCGGGTTACGAAATTAATTCGTTCCGCGGCTAATTTCGTAACCCGAAAAACCTTCGTAAGCCGAATTGCCATAGGCGCTAATGGAAAAATAGCTCTCTGCTGCCCTCCGGTGGCGGAAAATAGCGCCGAGGTTTTTTCGTAACCCGAAGAAACCTTCGTAAGCCGAAACAATAAATCCCTATGGGATTTTTTCGTAACCCGAAAAATTCGTAACCTGGGTAATTCGTATCCCGGGGTACCACTGTATTTTATACAATAGAAGATTTGTATTTCTGTATTAATGGCAAAAAGATAATTAAAAATATAAGACACTGTTTCCATCCCATACCTGTTCCACGTCTTGGCTCCATGTCTTGGTTCCATGTCTTTTACTTCCATTGGTGGGACATTGCCTATATGTAATAAGTAGACACAACTACAGTGTATTGTTTATACTAGGAATCACTGTTCCATCATCCCCCCCTTTTCCCCCCCAGAAATAGATATCTGGGAATTCCGTCAGTGTGTGAAGTTGGCTAGAGAGATATTTGCTCAAGAAGCCTTCAATGAATTCCGTGGACCTGAAGTTCAACCAGGAAGCCATGTTCAGTCTGATGAAGAAATTGATGTTTTCATACGACAAAAGGCTGATAGTGCCTATCATCCTTCCTGCACTTGTAAAATGGGGCAGACTTCTGATGCTACTGCTGTGGTTGATCCTCAGACCAAAGTTATAGGAACAGAAAACCTAAGAGTTGTTGATGCCTCAATAATGCCTAGTATTGTCAGTGGGAATTTAAATGCCCCAACTATCATGATAGCAGAGAAGGCTGCTGATATCATCAAAGGTATGCCATCACTTCAAGAGAAGGATGTACCTGTATATAAACCCCAGACTCTGGAAACTCAGCGATAAATACTTCCAGATTTTTCTCCAGGATATAGAAGTTTCTCACCATATAAATTTTGTCCTTATCTTTGCCATGAGAATAAATATCAAAAACTCTGTCTTATTTCATATTCCCAGAGTATAGCCATGTTAGTCTGCTACAGCAAAAACTACCAAGGGTCTTGTAGTATCTTTAAGACTACCACATTTTGGGGGATACACTTTTGTGGTCTGCACTGCCCTTCAGAGGCATCTAAAGAAGTGGTCTGTGGTCTTCAAAAACATATACCAAACAAAACCCATTAGGATAGAGTAGGTATGCTCCCTGTGGATGAATTCTCTCCCTTGTCTCACCAACGACATGATCTGGCAATGACACTTATCCACTTCGCTTACCACCCATGGGAATCTCAGTTTGGTGAACCCAGCCATTATCTACTGGCAGCAGGGTGGAGGGGGAAGGGAGAGACAACAATTAACATAAATCTATGAATCTACAAACAGCCATGAGCTACATACCTACTGAGAATGGGACGGGCAACTAATGCAGTTATCTGAATATCAGGCATACCATTGGGAAGACTTCATACAGGAGTGGGGGCTGGACTTGATGAATTTGTGCAGAGATCAGATGTGCTATGAACAAACTACGAGAAAGCTGACCTGACAACAGACATGAGCATCTTAAAATACTTCCCTTGCAGTGGACCATATGACAACATGGCTTACTTTAGATGCATCTTATTATTATCATCTTCTCAGATAACTTCATTTTAAAGAATAAAGAAAAGAAGAGAATCTATGAGATAATAAAAGGCTCTTGTCTGGAATCCTTTCAGAGAAAACAGTATCCCACTCATCAGGTGGTTGTTACTTCATGCTTGATAGCCCTGCACATCCACAGTGCAAAGTATAGGATGCACAGACACAGTGAGCAATGTCAACATGCAATGCACAATAACTTGCAATGACAAGGCACAGATGAACATGATGTCTGTGCAACTCTGTTTTCCCTGCTATCAGTAGACTACATCTATTTCACAGTGTTGTAGCATGAGGTACATGTGTATCTGTCCCTAACGGAATGGCATCCCATAACTTACTTTGGAAATGTGGGACCATATTTTTCAACACACAGTTGACTGAAAAACGGGCTGGAGGGACAACTGCAGTCCCTCTAACCAGGTCTTGCTACCTGCTGTTGCTGTAAAGCACTGAAATTGTGGCACATTTGGCAGAAGAACAGTGTGCTGGAATAAGAATGCAATGGAGGACCAATTGTATCTGCCATTAACACTGTCCTGTAAGGAATTAGGTAAATCATTTCTGTTATAATTCTTCTTTCACTGAACACAATTCACTAAAATGTAAAAATGTGTATCGCAGTCAATGTGATACAAATCTGAGCATTTTTAATACACTGAAACTTTGAGCCTTTATGGAGGGAAAGGTGAGCAGTTGTACATTCGAAGTGTTAAAATCAACAAATTATAGTATGCCGTAGTATTCAAAGACATAACTGTATTAGTCTGCAAAATCAGTGTGCAAATTATATAAATGTTGAAACTAACAAAGTTATTCTGAAAGGTAGTACAAGATCACTTTGCACACGCTGCATGGTATAATTTATTTTTTGTTGCTTTTGGATTGCAGAGCTTTTCAAAATCACCTCAAGTTTATTGTCCCACTACGATGTAAAATGAAAAGCAGAAATTGTTTATGTCACTACAGGTGAGACTCTAACTATGGACCTTATCACACTAGACGAATCCTGCTCAGAAACAGTATTTAAAAGTAGAAAAAAAATTTTTCAGACGATGTTTCTTCCAAACAGCGGAAAGATCCCAAAACTAAAAAGTTGTTATTTTTGTCCACTTTCCATTCACTTTGTTTTTTCATTATTGCTGTTTGGTACAAAACACGTCTGAAAAACCTCCCACATTTGCATATTTTTTCTAGAGCAGGATTCGTCTAGTGTAATAAGGCTCTATGTTATTATACAACACCCCTCAACATAGCATAAATATCTGCAAGCCTGCACTGCCCAATCCCCACGCGGAACAACAATGTTGCAAAACATGCAAATGGCTGGATGTTGTTGTACAAGATGCTGTTGGTAATGTGCAGTTCACAGCTATTGCAAATCTAATCCTTCCAGTGTCTGAATAATCACTTGTCCTGTGGCAAGTAATTTGCCCTGAAGACATAGGGCATTTTAGGGTTTGTCTACATTATTTATCAATCCTGAATTCCCCCCAGGCTGACTGTATGTTCTTTACACTTTGTCGTTGTTCTTAGCTGCCTTTAAGTCAATTTTGACTAATGACGACCCTATGGTTGAGACGTCTCCAAGCTGCCTCCCATCTTCTACCTCTGCTCATTTACTGTAGGCTCAGGCCCATGATCTTCCTGATTGGTGTGTGGTCTTCTACTTCCCTCCCCCTTCCCCAGCATTACTATCTTTTCTAATGAGTCGTGCCTTCTCATAGAGATAGATCAAGCCTGGAAGCTAATATGACTAAATTGAGGCTGGCGTACTTTGGCTACATGTTCTAGGACCTAATTGTTTGTCACTATCCAGCCCCAAAACCAGAATCAAGTCTGGTCTTCACAAAACCCAGACCCGATTCAGGGTTTCCACCCCCTGTCCTGCATTAAAAAGACTTACCCTTTGCTCTGGGTTTCCCAGACCTATGCGATCCCTGAGCTGCTCTGCGGGTGTGAGTTGTTTGGTGGTCAGAACAAGTGCCTAGTGTTGATAACATGGCTGGGCACCTTGTTCTGAACTCAGAGTAACTCATGCCCACAGTGGCGGCACCAGCTAGATCACAGGAACCACGTGCAAAGGCAGTTGCCTGTTATTTGCTGAAAACCTGCTACAAGTAACGGACAGGAATTCAGGGCCAGCATATTCCAGGGTGTGGAGAAAACATCCAGAGTGGGCGTTTAGCCAAGAAAAGGTGGGGGCTACTCCCAGGAGTAAGTATAAATAGGAAGGGGGGAGCATTTATGAGATAGATAGGGAATTGGATAGGAACCGATTGAGACAGAGTTCTGAGTAAGAGGAGTTTTATTAGACCCTGAGAGATTTTAACAGCCAAGGTGGCTGAGATAACACTGCTCAAGGGGGCAGTTGGAAGGTTGACCTAAAAAGAGGTCAAGTGTGGAAATAGAATTGGTGTGGCTGGAAAAGGCATAAAGTAGCAACAAAGTTTTAATATTT